>NW_019104077.1:0-161447 GCF_001856785.1 Myzus persicae | reverse complement strand
CCACATTAATTGACGACCCTAAAATAATTGTTGGCAACCCCCCGGTTGAGAATCGCTGTTTTATACCATACGCATTAAACTGAATGGGTTTTAAAAACAACACTTCATCATTAAAAAAATTGAATTTTTTATTTAAAAGAATACATAAGTAGAATAAATAAATACATAATAATTTTTAGTATGACAATTTAATTATGAATTATATGTACACAATAATTATTGCTCTGTTGCACTTATAATTAATCTAACTTTGGCTGTTGAATGATTAGTGCTGTTAAATTAATAACCAAATTACTCAAATCATTTACATGAATAGTGGACAATTTAACATTGTGTTAAAACAATGACAGAACGGAACTTGTCACACTTAAAATGGATCAGATTTTGGTTGTTTTTTCCAAAACTTTCTAACATCATCGTGTCCATCAGTACTCACAACAATGTTTCTTCTTCTTTCATCACACCACACTAATGCTCCAATTTCAGCAGCATAATTTTTAATTGTTTCATAATCATTAGGTGTATTTATATTACTATATAACACACCATCTGTGTATGTTAGTCGATTTCTTTCATTTTCCCATAAATAAATTTGATCAATTACAGTTTGCGGCATTCCACATTCTTGCATCTGTGGATGTGTATGTACAGTAAGAAATCTCACTATTTGTGCAGCAGTAATGCCGCTCCGTAATGCTGTTCGAACTGAATCTCTTGTTAGTATACCAGCAGCCATATTTGGAAATCTAAAACAGCAAATAGTATAATATATATTTTAACTATTACCTATTATTATAATAAGTATTACCTGTAAAGCATATGAGTAAATAATGCAACTAAGGCAACTTTTAGATCAGAATCAGTCATTGCATATATCCGAAAATTGGTTTCTACAACTATATAACGTTCTTTATTTTTCATTCGTTCTGAAGTACGGCTATTTCCTTGCCCCATTTCAATTACTAATCGAGTAGGATAAAAACGTCCAGCCTTACGTCTCCTTTGGTAAACCAATCCAAATTCTCGTAGATGTTGTAAAAACGCTTGAAGGTTTTCAGACATTTCATCTGTTATGTAATCCCATCCTAAAGTACCAAGATGGATTTGAAAGAGGAATGTCAGACATTGAGCAAGATCAAGACCCCTCGATTCAACTGTTTCCATATAGCGCAGCATGAAATACCAAACTTGAGTGGCCATGTCCAGTAGAAGAAACTGAAATCCTGTTGAAGTAATTACTGGACTATCATCCGTGTCTCTGACCTAAAATATAATGTCATTGCAAAGTACCTGATAGAATTATATTGTAATGATTGCACTTGTTACTTACCATGAGACCTGCGTTTAGTAACACTCTGACTGCATCTGACGATATACCTTCATGTTTAGAACCAACCATATAATGTAATATGCATTCCCATCGTTCATACGCATATGAATCTAAAAAGTCTATATCTCTTGCTTTCGGATCAGCCGCCATATCGCTGTTGGGTACTGTAGAGCGGCCACCGCCCATGAGTGCCACTTTGAGTTTCTTCTTGAACGTAGAATTCAGAATCCATCCTTTGAGGCCACCAGACACACCGGTTAACTTCCATATGTGTAAATTAGTGGCTACGTCTATAGATTCGTCAAGTTCACTGGAATAATTGGCCGGCACCCAGGACGAAAGTACTGATTGCGGAACTGGCTGTTCGATGAACAAAATACGTAAAGTGAACTGTTGAGCAATATCGGGTAATACTCTAAACACTGTCAAGCAAGTCGGCGGATGACTGTAAAGCCGATCTTGGACGGCTTCTGGAAGTTTTATGAGGTATTCGTATAATGTCAAGACCTTCAGTATTTTAGAACCGTCATCTTTACGCAAATTCTTCCGCTTCTCCTTGCTAGTACTTGGTTCTTTGGACATAACTGTACTCAATTTATAAATCTATCGATTTGTTTCGAGTAATTGCATTATTTTAAGGTCTCAGACCATAGTGCCCTGTACAATATTAAACACCAAATAAACATTAATTAAACATAAAAATATAACTAAATCATATTTGTATTTATTATTTAAATTTTAAAAAGATGTTTTGAAATTTTATTTACTAAAAACTAATTTAAAAAATGGTCATATCAGTCAACATAACCTCCAAAATCTTTGAAACTAACATAGCTGATAATAATATTATTTTTGTATATATGTGTTTTACATACATTATCTATGGAAGTGATAGTGTGTCATTTCATAAATATTTTATATTTGAAACTTGAAAGCATGAACTAATGGTACTATGGTAGTCCACGCTTGATCGCTTTAATACAAAACGCTTGTTAAAACCAAGTTCAAAGCTGAAAATTACCAAATACCTAGTAAGTAAGAATTGATTCAAATTAATGCAACAAAATAAATGTTATGATTATGGAGTTCATTTATAAAATCATATTTTAAATAATCATTATTAACAGATGTCTGTTTTATTTCTTATAGAATTAAACAACTGCTGAGCCAATAAATGGAACTATAAGTTGAAATGGATAAACGGTCAAAGAATATGCCCAAATTTGGGGCAGCAAAACTTTCGTTTACACCAAATTTAGGATTTAAAAGGTTAATTATTTATTTTACTGAGAAATTTTCTAAAATTATGAGTTCCAATTCTGGTAAGCCCTTAAATTGTCCTCAATATTACAGGCCAATAAGACTACTTCTATACTTTTCTCGAGTAGCTGAATGTCTGAAGATCATTTTACCATCCATTGAAAGAACTTCCCCTCATTCCTAATTTGGGTTAAGGAACAAATGCCATAACACACAAATCCACAGATTAGTTGATAAAATATTCTAAAAAAAAAAAATGTCTGAACAAGTGTTTTCCTAGATATGGAGTGAGCACATAATAAATTGTATTTATATATTCTAAGGTACAGGTAATTGAGTACCAGGTATAGCATCCAGTTCGGTTACTCAAGTTAAAATATTTATTTCCAATGTCAAACTTTCTTCTAATCAACATGTGTATAAAGGGAAAGGAACAATATTTCTCCGTTTGCCTGAGAACTTTTCTCTCTCATTACCAAAATTGAAGAATGTGTTTCTCAAGGAACAGTAATTGAATAGTAAAATAAGTAGGCTCTAACCAATACATTGCTAATCTGTCCACATCTCCTAACACTGTTATTGGGAACTTCGCTGCTAGGTTGAAACCTAACCTTACCAATGAATAATTCTCTCACCTACAAACTATCACTATACTTGATAAATATTAAACATTAATATTATATATTTATGTTATAGTAATAACAGATATGAAAAATTGTATTTAAAAAAAAAAATTGACCTTTATATAGTCAAAAGTATATTGAACATTACGTTTTTCTCCAGAAATGTAGCCAAGGGGTCAGATCAACTAGCTAAAGTAGAAGTCAAAGTTGAACATGACGCTAATTCAAGTGCCCAATTATTGTCAGCACAAAAACAAAAAAAAACTAAAGAAAGATCTACAACACAGGTTTATATCTGACTTAAGAATTAAATGTTATTAATATTGTTAGTTGTTACTTTATATTATAAAATAATTATCTTTAATTTTGTATATAAAAATTACTTTTTTTTAAATCAAATTTTAAGTAGCCAACAGATCAATCATAAAATATACAAAATAATTTTTTTGAAAAAAAAAATATTATATTTAATCATTAATATTATTTGTTATTTAGAATAATTATATTAGGTTCTATTTTTAGATACAAAGTGTATTTTCTAACATGAGTTCAACAAGCCAGGGTAGATCAGGTCCATCACGCATGGGATTATCATCTGGTTTTCGATCTTATTCAAATCTTGGCAGTTTCAATAGTTCAGGATCTTATGTGAGTATTATAGTTATATTTGGTTTGTATTGAGTATTTTGATGTTGGAGTATCTATTCAAATTGATTTAGGTGAAAAAAGAAGCTTGTCAAAGCATACAACAAATGCAAATGATAGAAAATGCTCAATTTGATATTGATGACCCGATAGATGAGCCTCATGGACCAATTCGATTACCCTTCTTCAAAAAAGGTACTAAAAAATGAACTAATATTTACTTGGAAATTATGTAATAGTATTTGTTTTAGACAGGGTACCACAAATTAAGACTGAAATGAGCTTAGAATATCCATTCCAGAAGAATATTTATCCTTCATTAAGTGAATTAATTTCTCCTGAATTATTAATTACTTTACAGGTTATTACTACTTGATTTACCAAAATATTTTATATTTAAAGACATTGATTAAAAATTAAAGTTGATTGATCAGGCAACTTGATAATAAAATCACTAGTAGTTGCCCCTGGAGCAAAGTTATCTATGCTCTATAGGCACAAACTAAAATAGAATGGACTGGTAACCAGAGTCATATTATGTTTAAAGAAGAGTCTTGTGTGGTGAGGGAGCTTGGGGGACAGCATGTATCTATCAAGCGATTCCTTCAGTTGCGTACTAGTGTGTATCTTAAAAAAAAATTGGTGTTGCTCAAATAATTTTAGGTGACTTACCCCTCATTATACTGTTATACTGGCCTATTAAATGTCCTACTTTCGTTCTATCAATACCCACGCATTCATATTTAAGGTGTTGCCTGAGCAACTCTTGGACCCTATGTTACGCTACTGGGTACCTATGTTTATCATCTAGCTTGTATGATGAATACAAGCAGCTCAATATAAAACATAGGTATATTCCCCCTACAAGACTTCTAAGCCTTAAGCTCCGCTTCGCCCGCCTGCCAGTTTATGTCCAGTCCATTCCATCTTAGTCTGTGTGAAAGTAAAGTGATATTAACAATTTTTTATCAAACTCACCTTTTATTTTACAGAATGTATTCTATTGCAGTGAGCCATCTTATTATAACCTATAATTAATTGAAATTGTATAATAATTGTTTGACTTTATTAGTTCTATGACAGTTCATTTAGTATTCAACCAAAGATTGCAAATATTGATTTAGGAGAAAATAATGATAATGATGTAATGCCCTTAAAATTAAAATCAGAAGTACCTATAAAAATGGAATATAATGGCCATTTAAAAACTGAAGTAAATATTAAGATATTAATAATGGCTAATATGAATATTGCAAATCATGTTAATGTTTAATTTCAGAATGATACAGAAGCTGTTTTTAAGTCCAAACCAATAGGTAAACTTCAATATTTTAGATCGGGACGTGTTGTTTTAATTTTTAATGAAAAAAAATATGAATTATTAAAAGCAACTGAGGATAAACATCACAAGGTGACTTGATTTATTTGTAATATTAAAATTTCAGTTTATGATATTGAAATTTTTCTAGGAATTATTTAGTCTAACCAAAATTGAAGAAGCTGAAAGACCTGATAAACTAGTGAGTTTAGGAACAGTACCTCGACGACTAAAAGCTGTTTTAAGTATTGATAATATAATTGAGCACTTTATGACAAATAGTAATTAATATACAATTTTTTTTTATTAATGTACAACAAAAAAAATAATAATCATACTTAAATAAAGGATTACAATGTATCATAATCTTCCAACACATTTTTTAAATGTTCATTATCCCTTGGTCTCTTAGAGAATCTTTTCTTTGTCACTGGTTTTTTCCGTTTTACATGATTTACTTTTTTGATACCATTATCTTGCATCGAACTTATACCCTAAATAATATTTTATGTATAACATCAGTATTTTGTTTTAAAATATTGGTTTTGTAGTAAACATACCTGTTTCTCCAAATGTTCCTCTATCTTTTCATCATCCATATTTTCCACTGCAATACTCCTCCACATTTTTTTAAAATCTTCATTAATATCAATAGTTGCAGATTTGTCGTTGTAAAACATGACTTTTTTTTTATCCCCGGGCCGACAAACATATAATATTTCATTTTGTAAATGCTGTTGTAAAAATAAGTATAATATATTAATAGTGAAATATTTTTTATAAATAAAATGTACAACAGAATTTTTATAATTCATTTCTAGTTTTTACCTTAAGAGCTTTTTCACAGTTAGGTAATGATTCTTGAATATCGTCCATCATAATTCCTCCTAAACCTTTCAAATCTTGTTGTTTTAATAACTTCAACAGAGCTTTTCTGTCTTTAAGTTTATAAGGAGGCTTGAACATATATTTTCCATCTGGTGTACGTTCAATTTTTGGATTTCCTGGTAGTGCTTCAGTTTCTAACCACTTGATAATAATAATAATAAACATAAAAATTATGATATAAATTTGATTTTTAATTTTTGATATGAATATATAATAAATCAATAACATAAGTACCGTTTTAACTTTAGCTCCCACATCTAATTGATTAGTTTCATCCAACAATTCATCTAATGTTAACGGATGATCATCTCCATCCTGATGTCGAGCTCTAATATACTTAACTATTTTAGTGAGAACACCAAATTTATACTGAGAACTTTGCCCATACGACTTGTAGCTACTATAGTGTTAAATAAAAGTTTAAGTTATTAAAATTACGTTGAATAAATCTATATGAAACAGTTCATACTTCAATGAACTAGAAGTATTTGGGGGCGAAGGTGGCCTTGGCATAGATGGTAATGGTTTTGATTTCCTTTTAAACTCATCTTTGTTGCTATTGTCTTCTCTTAACCTTTTTTCAACTCTACAATGGAAACACAATGTAATCAGTTTATAGTTACTGTAAAATTATTATTTGAATAACATAACATGATATAGTAATGCACTTACACAGGAATAGCTGAAGCTTTAAGTTTGAATAATTCTCTTTCTCTCAACAAAGCAGGATCCATGTTTACTTAGATATATGCAACTGAATCTAATTAAAAAGTTTTTATTAAGTACATTATTGTTTGGATTTTTTTGATAAAATGTATCATACAGGTTATACATTATTTATGTTTGAATTACATCACATTATTCAAGGTGTTAATATTACAAATTATTACTATATTATTATTTGTAGGTTAATTGTTTTAAGATTCCAGAAGTAAGTTTGGCAATAGTTGTGTGTAAATTATGGTACTGACCATGGTCAGGCATATGGACACAGTGATTATTTTGTGTGATTCTAAACAATCAAAACAAAAAATGCTTACTTTATTTCCAGCTAAATTGATCCACCAGAAGTTAATAATTACACATAAATAAGAATTGATGACTCAGTAATACAACAGTTTTTCAAATTCAAATTACAGAAAAATAATAATGAACTAGATATTCTTGAAAAAGAATATACATTTTCATAGCATATAAACTACGTTGATTTGGAAAAAAGATTACTTCCTCTACCTATTTTTTGAACATAATAAAATATAATTTTTATTTTGTATATTAATAGAGCTCATTTATTACTTGAGAAATTAAGTATATTATTATAGTGTTATTGTATTATACAGAATACAGATTAAAAATTGAGAGTACAAATATTAAATATTGTTGTTTTCATTTTAGTATTTACTATTTATTATTCGTTTAATGATATAAGTTGAAACTTTTTGTAGATAAGATAGAAATTTATCAAATTTCTCCCTGGTAACACCACAGAATATTATATTATAATTAATATTATATTCTGTGGTAACACTGCGGTGGAACACGAGAGGGGGCACATCTTCCAAAATATTCATTATCTACTAGACAAGCTATGAGTGTATGGAAAGCTAAACAACATAGTCACATAGAGGGCGCTCTATGATTACTCGATTATACCCGTACGAATCATTGTAGCGCGGGGTAGCAGGGTAAGATACTAACTCAGTAATGCCTGGTTGCATGAAAAATGTATTAATTTAACGGTCCAATAAAATTTAATGGACCAATTATGGGCCACTAAATCATGTTTAAAGGATCATTAGCTCACTATTATGGATTCGTTAAATGTTTAGTGCATGGCTAAATAACTTATTTAGTGATTGTCCATGCAACCCGACATAAGGTATTTATATATTATACTCGTAGTATGGTTATTGTATTTTTCATAAGGATAGTAACATCACTGCGAAATGTGGTTGTTACGCGGCTCGTAATGCTATTGTCTTAGATTATAATATACAAGTAGTACTAATAGTACTAATAATAGTAGTAGTTTATGATCTAAGACACAAGTTCTACACAGTTCTTATCTATTTAGTGGTATAAGATCCATAACCACCTCCACCATAGATCCATAGATAATGAAGATCTTTATTAATGTAATGTATGGTCCATAATATTCTACTTCTAATATTGTATGTTTTCTATAATTTTATTATACATCCTTATTTCGTTATTATTCAAAAGCTTATAATTATAGGTACCTAGGTACTTGACATTTTCATCAAATGTTAATTTTATCATTTTCTAAACATGATTAAATGTTCAAAATATTTTCGTTTTAAGTTATTTAAAAACATTTGAAATTATTTTTTATTTTTTATATAATATACCTGTCAATAAAATTGTATTCGTTGGGTCAAAAAGCTTGTGAATTGAATATAAGGTTCCTCTTAAGTTGTTATAAATGTAGTCGGTAAAATATATTAAAGATCCATAGATACGATTTTTTCAAAAATATTTTAAGTTCAAATTTTGACAACATTTATCAAAATCTCGAAAATGTTTAAATTTATTGTAGTTAAAAAAATATTTTAGTAACGGATTGAAAGTTTAAAACAAGGATTCTCATAAATACTGTAGGTAACCAAAAAATATATAAACACAGTTATTTTTTACAGACATTTTAAGTTCAAATTGGATGAAATTGCATATTAAAATCAAGGATAACGATTTTAGTTATTTTATTGTCATTAAAAAATATTATACGTGGGTATACTTCAGTTTTTTAAAGTATATTATTATATTGCAGTATACGTATACACACAATGAAATTTTAAAATGTAATTTTTTTGGAAAAAATGAATTTAGCCTACTGTGGTATTAACTATTAATGTCAATAATAGTAAAAAAAAATAGCTTTAATCACCATAATATCATAAAACATACCTACCTAGTAAAATTTTAAGCTGACAGACTCTTCACTCAGAATCATTTTTCGTATCCAATGATTTTATATCATTGAATTTAAATTTAACACCTTCATTACAGTGACTCTCTAAACACCTATTGTACAGCAGAGCGTTACTCAAGTACCTACCCAATTTTTTTTCAAGAAGGCAAAATTTTATTAATAAAATATATTAGGTATACATTTTATATATTTTCTAAAATTCATTAATTAGCTGATCCTGCACAGTAACTGTTACCTTTGAAAAATTAAATGATTTAAATGCCTGTTGATTTTTCCCCTTTTCTCTAATACTCCATTAAATGTGACCTGCACTGACTTTGTTCATAGTTATTTGGGTCGTTTCTTGACCAAGTATAAAGTACAGGTCTAAAATTATAGTTAATAAAATTAAGTATGATTATAAAAATATAATTATAAAATTTTATTTTCTATGTATACAAATATTTTAAAATCCCTTCTATTATTGCACATCTACAGCATTAGAGGAACCTGCACTATTCTAAATTTTAAATTCACACTTTTTGTAGTTTTTGAAAAGTAGCAATTAGTGAGAAAGTGAGTGATATTTTGATTTTAATTTTTATATGTGCAAATAAATTATATTATTATTCAAAGACAAACTTCTCCATCTTCTTTTGGCTTTAGTTTTTTAATTAGCACACATCACCGTAAATGCGGCACTAACTACGATCTGCTCGTCATCGTCACTATACTATATTATATTATATACATCCATTTTGGACTGACACTGATGACCTGCAATGGCGTATTTTTAACTTTTTTGTGTGGGGGGGGGGGTCCAACAATGTTTTTAATTCTGACATTTTTTAGGTATTGATATCAGAAAATTGTTATTTATTTATTGTTATACTTAACGTCTTTGTATAAATATCATCTACATTGTATCTATTATAATACAATATCAAATTAAAATTAAAATATTAATTTAGTTATCCTTTTTTTGGAGTTCGGGGGGGGGGGGGTCGAGTCCAGAACCCCTGGATCTCCCATACTGATGACTGATATGAATTTCACAATTATAATTTGTTTTAATTTTTGGTCGAATTAATCGGTGAATACTATTATAGGTAGTCGTTTAAGAATATTAGCGATGGCTTGGAGAGTATACAGTATACGATTGCCGAATAATCAATGAATATACGAGTCTTGTAGGAGCGACATATTATAATAACAACCGTCAAGTCAAAATACACGCAAGCATCGGCGAATATAATGATGTTCGCCGAGTACACGAGTTGTGTGAGCAGAGACCTGCTTAATACCTATATAGTTATAACAATAAATATGAAGTTAGGTTATTTATTAGTATTTTATACTTGTACATATGGTCGCATACGTCATGTCAGATATAATTTGTATTGTGACTGAAGGTCAATTTTTAGAACTCTATATAATATTTAGGTAGTAATTCATAATATAAATTCGCTTGATAGAAAAGTGAAAGGACTTAATTTGTTTTAGTTGAATTTTAGTTTGTTCGTCTTGCAATACTTAGGAAGTGTATCATTGATTTTTATTCCTCTTCATACATTTTTAATAATAGTAATACATATACAATAGTAACATAGTTGTGAAAATAAAAAGTACAAAATACAATGATTAAAAATTATAATCATGAATCACGAATATAATAATAATATAATTATAGGTATACGTTAAAATAATTCGAAATAGGCTATATGTACAACAATGCTCACATAATAATAAAGTTACATAAGTCAACTAATCGTCTTGTAGCCACAGTTTCGTTGGCATGTGACTAAATGCATCGTTCATAATCTGTTTAAATATGGTCGAAAGGTTTTCACCAATATTTTCTTTCAGACCATTTACCACTTCCAATGCGTTTTGGTTCAAAAACGTGTTGACAGTTCGCCCTGTGAAACAGTAGAAAACATGATCGAAAATACAAGACATTTTTACAGTTTTATAATACTATAAAATACGAACGTCATTTCTTTTTTTATACTGATTATGATTCATATTATATTGTGTTTTTACTCAAGCCAAGTAATTTTGTACGAATATTTACTTACCCAATACTTTGTTGCCATTGAACAAATTGTCAAAGTTGGCACGCATTGCAGCCAAGTTAAAGTCAACTTTCATACTGCTAGCCACCATTACAGTTTCGTTCATATATTGGGGGAAGTAGATATTTGTCTGTACGTGTGTAGTCACATTCTCTGAAAATTAAACAAGTTTAATATTTTCTACATGTTATGATTTAAGTTTTGTTTCATACTCACTTAAATATAGTTTAGCATCGCCTACACCAACCAGTGGTAACAATAATAAATTTCCTTTCAGATCGTATTTCGATTCTACTTTGATTGTTGGTATGAATAGACCAATGTCTAGACGATTTTTCACCAAGTCCATCCTAAAAGTATGTACAGTCATTACAAATCGTTTAAAATCAAATTTGTGCAAAAAATTGTTCGGGAAATATTTGAAATATCATTAAACGCATTACACATTCGTCACATTCGTTAATTTTATCCTCAACCACTGAGTATTAATTAGATGATTATGTGTAAAGTATACAATATATTAAACAGTATCTATATAAACCTTTGTTATAGATTAAAAGTAGATTTTTAAACTTTTTCATCTCATGGCTCCATTGTCTTTTTACAACACAATTTAATGGATTCTCAATTATTGGGATAATAAAGATGTATTATATAATGTTTGTATTTATGGAAGTTTATTTTATCATCGTTTTCATTAACATACTGTCATAATAAACATCACCATCATGGAATTATTAAAATATTATTTTTTCCTTCTGTGAAACTGCTCCCTTGACCAATAATCGTGATGCCCCTTAGAGCTGTGATTGTTGGAGAGCCCTGGCATGAAAAAGGAAAAATAATATAAACAATAATGATGATGATGCCGATTATTATCTTATTTTGTTCTAAAAGTAAAACTTTTAATTTTGGCTTTTTATTCATATTTAATTACATTTGTTGTTTGGTAATAATTTATGTATATTTTATACTTTTTAATATATTCATTTGTATAGATAAATGGAAATGTGTGTATAATGGTTGTGTTTTATACACTCTAAAACAACATAATCGAACATTTCATAGATTATTCTTAGAGATACCAGAAGAAATTTCAAGAATATCTACATACAACAGGTGACGAAGCACACATTTTATAGAAATAATATTTTTACTGATTTCTTAGGTACCTACATGCTTTGTAATATGTTAACTAATCATATATGAATGCTTTGTAACATAGTGCTGTCGCTATCATTAGTTTTTCACTGTATTAAGTTGGTTATAAATAAACCCATTTAAACCTTAACTTGCTTTATCATTAATAGATAGGGACAACTAAAATGTAGTGAAGAGACAAGCAAGTCGGGGGACGAAACATTTTGAATACCTACTTACCTTTAAAAATTGTAAAACTAAAAAGTACGTATTAGTATACAGAGGCTTTTGTTGTTATTTTTTTCAAAAAATTAATATAACAGTAATAATTTTACTACATATACCTATAATATATTTATATATATAACACATCTACCTAATATATCTAATGAAAATTAGTTGGGTAGGTAATTACATTTTTTTATAGTTTTTTTAGATGTTTTGTACAACATAATTTTATTAGTACACTTATGCAATATACATTATACGTGTATATATATTTTTTGATTTTTTTTACTTTATACTTGTATTATTATGCGTAGGTATAAATGGTACAACCAATATTATAGTAGGTAATTATTAGTTATTACCTATTTTTATAATTTGTAATTTAGTTTTTAAATTATTTAAATTGACATACTTGGTATACAAAGCGGTCGTATTACTTGGTCCATGTACAATAAGATTTGTGAATGCTCCGGATAATGTTATTGCCCCTTGGCCTTTAGTTAAAGACACTTTGTCAATATCCATTGGTTCGAACGGCCTGGTTCCAATCTCCGGTATTCCTAATCCAGAGTAATATTTTAAACTAAAGTTTAATAATTGTTTTTCGTATTACATTATATTTATTTGTACACAAGTATATTACCTTTTGCCAAGTAAGGAAACATGTTCTGAAAAGTCATACGGATACATTCATCCAAATTTGGATCTTTCTTTTTGCAAGCATTTAACCAAACAGCTAAAACAATTTAACATACTCATTGATAAAATAATAAATATTTTAATTCTTAATTGTTATCGTTATGGCAAGATGTCAGAAGATCTTTATATAAATTATATAATATATATATATTCATGATATTTTTAAACAACGAGTTAAGAAAACTCACTCTGCTGCAAGCTTGCTAAGTTGTCTGTTTCTAAACTTATTTTAATATAAAATTGAATACTTAAAATTCTAATTACTTTTTAAAATAATCAGGAAAACAAAAGTAGATAACAACTCTGGTGTGTACTATATAGTGTACCTCGTCATTGAGTATAGGCAGTTTAATGAACATTTTAAATTTGAATTCAATGATAAAATCATAGTTTACGATGATTCTGAGCGAAGATAACTTCTTGTCTACCAAGGTTACTAAACAGTTGTTCTAATAATAATATCAACATTTTAACAAATGTTTGTATTTTTTTTTAGTTTTTCTCGAATACTTTAAAAAGTGCTGAGAATTTTCAATTGACCTTCTAAAAGTACCGACTATAGATCCAATTTTCTACAAGAAATCTCCATCAAAGTTGACCATCAGAACATTTATTTTACTAGAAAGAGTCACTTAAGGCAAAAAAACACACATCATTGGAAAATAAATATACATTCTTCTCTCCGTTCAATCTAACACAAACATTCATTAAAATAATTATTTGGCAACCATCAAGGTAACCAAAATAGACCCTTATTTGATTTTTGTAGTTTATTTTATATAAATGTTGATAATAAATGTTCGCTCGGTCAAAATGCTTGAAAATGAATTATATAAGGTTCCTTATAAGCTGTAAATACTGGAATTTTTTTATGAACGTTTGAAATTAGAATTTTGACATCAGATTCGTGAACATTTGTATATTATTTTTAATTAAAAGTTTATATGGGAAACATTTATTATTTTTTATTCCCGAGGTTTGAAAATTCTACACAAGCTATTTTAAGGTTCTAAGTAAGTTTTTCTTGCAAAAACCAAAAATAAAATTTGATTATAATTCAAAATATTGTTTTGTGAGTGTCTGTAGTGAAAATTCTACGAGATATTCTCTCTTAAAATAACGATTTCTCATCAAACGATTTAAGTTTTTTATTTTATTGATATTACCTACTTATAACTTAATATAGCTTGACAATAAATATAAATACATATTACATAACAATATATTATTACGATTTATGAACGATACAGTCGTAGCTAATAATACCAAAGGTTATAAATTAAATTTAAACTAATGAAGTAATTATATTAGAGTTGATATTTGCTAACGAAGATAATTAATATTTGTGAGTGTGAAAATATTAAACATGAATAGTCTACGGAGAAATAATACCTTTTGCGATAAATGTATTAAGTACGCAAGAAGAAAGAAGATAAGTGAATTTCAACTTGAAATTGATTGTGATATAAGAGATGATTATTTTGTGAAGGTGTATTTTGGTTTTTCGTTGCTTATTTAAATAATTAAAAGAGTGGAGTAGGTTGTGCAGGATACCTACAATCTTCAAGCACTTGAATTTCTATACAACAAGTATCAAATTATTGATTCTTTAAACGGTCAAGATATACCCAACTATGTATAAAATATAATTTTTTTTTTTTAAAAATATGCAGGAAAATTACACGAGATATGGATCCTTAATAGTATGTTTCCTGGGGTTCTTCAAATTTTAACGGTGCGTAATTTAAAATTAAACTCAATTTATTTATTAATTTGTGATACCTTTGGTATACGGTTTTAAGTAAATACATTATTATGTAACCGTATACTTTCATCATGTAAGAAGTTGTATTGACATAATGACGCTATTGTTTATGATTTGACTAAACTGTATTTATTTTATAATGATTTTGATAATATTATTTAAGGAGTGAAAATGTCTAATAAGTAATAGGTACATTATATAGTTTATAGCTACAGAGGTATGTGTCCAACGAGTAATTTTATATAAATTCAAACTGTATAGGTAAGTACATCACAAATGATTTGTTATGTAGGTATAGTAGGTACCCATGTAATAATATTATATTATTATTATACATGTATGCTTTATATAACATAATTAGGTATTTAGGTATACCTTCCAGTACGGAATCCGTATACTGTCTCTATGATTGTAAGTACCTACCTATTTTTGTAAGTACATATCTTTTTCACGGATTACGAGATGCTCTGCGTCGAGTTTAGGCATTACATAAAAATAATAATATACCTTATATACCTATAAAAACATCGATAAGTGTTTGCGTTTGTTCTGCGTAGGTGCCTACGTACCTAGCCCCAGTTACCTCCTAATATCTAATCCTCGTTATGTTATTAATATTATTATAAACTACAATATACTTTTAATCCCCTTCGGTATATTATAATATAATATTATTATTATGTCTTCCGAAATCGTTTTCATCCGCATAATCGACCGTACATACATGTATAATATTATAAATGTATAATTACGTATGTAATAATATATGTACGGTTGTAATGGGTATAGGTAATAATCTTTAAATTATTATCGCTACAAACTCGCGCGTCGCCGGACACGTGTGGTTTGCTTTCACTGGGACTGAGCAGGACCACATAAAAATACCGAGAAAAACGAGTGAGAGAGAAATAGGAAATTTTTTTTTATTATTATTACAGACGTTTCGAACGCACTTTCATTAATGAGGGCGCTTACTTAATGGGTCGGTCGCCGGACCAGCAGCAGGTTATAATAATAATAATAATATAATAGTAATGTGTCCGTCGCTCCAAGGCGATATTTTATAATAATAAACAAACAAGTAACAACTACAATATTATACGCGCTCACGACAACGACGACGTACACATATTATATTTATATTATTATTATTATTATTATTACCTATACACACACATGGCCGCCGCTTGTGCGCGCAAAAAAACATTCGTTCTTACATAATTCGATCGGGTCGCGATCTTGTGCGGTGGCGTCGACTGTATAGTACAACTACCAGGTATTATTATATATTATATAGATGTACATAATATATATTATAATACTCGCCATATAGGTATAGGTTAATATTGGTTTATTACTTATTGGTTATTACATATTATGGTTATTACTTATACACATATATATTATTATATTGTAGTGGCACCTATATACGTACCTACTACTTGTATATAATTATATCTATGTACCTACTGTGTACAATGTACATTCTGCAGTGTCCATATATATATAAATACAATACCTAAGTTTATGTATATAACATATTATATATTATGGAACGTGTGTGCTGCCAATGGTTTGCAGTGTTACGTAATCGCTGTACGTTATTATTATGATTTAGACGGTCGAAAAAACGAAACATTAAACAACAACTATTTTTGAGTTTTCTCATAAAACGATACCTATATTGACCATAATTCAATTATTGTTATAATGAAATATCACAGGCGTATTGTTTTATTGGATAGAATAATTCCAACAGGAGCCAGATCTGGGTGAAAAACATCTGACGATCATATTATTATGATGCACACGACCTAGTCGTGCACCGGTTCATTCGTTGTCGCCTTGTGCGTTATGTGTAAACCGATCGTTTTTGACCTGTTTAGGAAGTAAATTCGTGCGCGGAATGCTTAAAGAAAACGTGGACGAGCGGGGTTGTTGCGAAACGCCACTCGGGGTCGGCGGCAGCGGCAACAATATAATATAATTGCTCTCGGTAAACACCCTGTCAAATTGTGCTGTATCGTCGATCGCTTTTTTAAAGTCGTTTTACGTACAATTATGATGTACGTTAATGACACGAATTTGACTTCGCGTTAAAGTCTATATATAGACGGTTGACGTGATATAAGTCATATTATACACAGCAGCTCCGAGGATATGCAAATCCGACTTAAAAGTATAATGTATAGGTATGTTTAAATTACGGAGTTTGTGAGGGTTACACCTGAGATTTAAAAAATAAATGCATTTCTAAGGGAAGATCGTAATATGGTCCGTCGTGTAACGCAAAACAATTTCGATCATAACCTGCAACGCGCATTCAATATGTGATACATTTTTCAATCAAAAATAATAATATACAGAACAAATACTAGTAGATCAGTCAGGTTAAATGTTTCAATTAAAGTCTGACAATTAAATTGTATCAACGCCCGATTAAAAAAGCATCGTCCAACGAAGTCGAAACAAAATTGTAAAATATTCGTGACTGGAAATCTATACAAAAAATATAAAAATAACCGTACAGCAACTTAACGGGTGTATTCCTCGAAAATTGGGTACTCTCAGTGGCGTGTATCATAAAAAAAAATAGGTGTTGCTCAAATAATTGTAGGTGACCTACCCCTCATAATACTGTTAAACCGGCCCATAAAATGTCCTATTTTTCTTCTGTAAATACCCACCCACCTACATATTTAAGGTGTTGCCTGAGCAACACTTGGACCCTAATTACATGCCACTGGGTACACTATATAGGTAACTCAGTTATACTCATATACTTATCACTTATATTATACCCTTGCAGTACCCTATACGTATTTTAGAACTCTGTTTGCGGGAGATTGATGATCATTGGAGCCTAGTGTTTTAGGTCCCACATACTGAATTCAAAAATATGTTTGGGTTGTACTTGTACTGAGTAATACTGGTAATTTAATTATTAGGTGTACTCTACGTTTTCACGGATACATAACATTACCATATTATGGTATATTATTTACTATAATTATTAATTAGGTACTATGAATCCTTACGAGCAGTTTGAAGTGGCGGTATCTGGTCTTGTTGAATTGGCTTTTGGTTTCCACTGGCTTGGACCATCACTATACAACCAAGGGTTGTAGCGCACACGACTATAGCCGTAAGAAGCAGCATCCTGTTTTGGTCGGTCGTTCACACTGCAGTCGTAAGTATATGTCGTACACACACAAGTGGTTGGTGATCTCGGCTAAACGGGGATGTGCGGTGTTTTGTTATTATGGCAAACGAAACACAAAAAAAAAAACGGTACAAAATATCCTCCAGAAATCGTCCGCGAGAGAAGGAAATAAAAACAGACCAAATCTGTGCTAGACAGCGGACACACAGAATGTTGGCGTAATACTTGCGACCGGCGTAATATTACAAGCGCCGAAGAAGACTAGTTTGAACGTGGTCGACAGAGAAAGTTTTTATCCGTCGGCTGTCCGTACGTCCAGTACGTTTGATTGGTCTACGGTAAATGTATATATATGTATATATATATATGTTTATTATTTTTTTTTAATACCGAATTATCGAGTGTATAAGTACCTACTATGTAACATACTATAGTGTAACGAAAGATACAATTTAAAAAAAATAACACGACAAGTAGGTATTTGATGTAGTTAAACATATTATTCGTTGTAATTGAAAAACCTTATATAGGTATGACGTTAAAAATAAATAAATAATAATAATAATAATAAAAATATAAATATGTATAAAAATACTTTAAAAAAGAACACCAAATATTTACACATAATTTATGGATTATTTTTAATACCTACACAATAATAATATACTTAAATTAGTAGAAAATCTTCCATTGGGTATTTGTGATACAATTTGTTGGCGAATTTTTTGAATAAATCACCAATCGTTTCTTCGAGAATAGGTTTGAATTCTTGAGCAACATGTCTCCAATTATCATTTAAAAATGTATTCATCGCTTCACCTGGGCAAATAAAATGATGATATTAAATAAATATTATTAATAAAAGTATATAAGTTGTAAATAGCCAACAAAAGAGTCGTTTATATTTGTCTTTCAATACATTTTCTCATTGATAATATTCTTATATAATTATATATCTATCCGTGTTCCGTATAGATTTTCAATAGCATTAACGAAAAAATTAAATATAAGGATAAATAATATAAATATACTATTAATATATACATTATTATTGTTGTTAATATAAAATAAAATTTATTTGAGTATAACTACACTGTCTACACTGCATATTATTCCGTTTATCATAATGTGGATACTTATACTTATATACCTGTAAACAAAATTATTTAAAATTCTTTTAATTTGTTTCAAATAATATTATGCGTTTTAAAAACATTTTATTTTAAATTAATGTATTTATTTTGATGTTTCAATGTGAGGCACTGGGTTGTTATTGCCAAGTCTTATTATTATGCATCCGTGACGCATATGACACTGC
This sequence comes from Myzus persicae, assembly GCF_001856785.1. Lineage (NCBI taxonomy): Eukaryota > Metazoa > Arthropoda > Insecta > Hemiptera > Aphididae > Myzus > Myzus persicae. The sequence continues at coordinate 142,066 of NW_019104077.1, read as the reverse complement.
ACAAACATAATAATAACACTTTTCTTATTAACGAAGTTTTCAGATTATAATATATTTCATGTCAAATATGAAAACTAATATACAACACTTGGATTAAAGTTATACCAACTTCAGTATTCATATGTAAATCATATACAAATGAATAGGCATAAATATTTAACGTTTTTCAATAAAGATTTTATAAATGTGTATCAATACTCGATAAAACAAAATTAATTTTTATTTTATATACTTAAATTTATTGACGTAGGTAGAAAACTTAAGTAAATTACAGTTATGACTTATGAGTAAGTATATATTACCAAGTTCCAAGTCGCCTTCAAACAAGTCACTGAGGTAAATACTTGCATGACCGATTTGAAAATCAATGGCTACATCTTGGACATTGAAATGATTTCTACCTTCAATTTGAATAGTGTTACCTTGGATGAGAACATTAGCCTCAATATTTGCTAAAACACGAGGAAATCAAAATTTAATTTAATAAAAAAAAACCAGGGTTGAAATGACTTACTATAATTTCCCTCGCTTAGGCCATGCCCAGAAATAGGTAACATTAGAATTCTGCCTTCGATCGAATAATTGGCTGTCATATACAGATGAGGCAACCATACTTTAATTCGAATCCTTTCTTTTTCCATATCCACTCTGAATAATCATAATAATAAATAAATGATTTACACAGTATTGAATTATGTATCTTTAAATAGAAAGAATCATTTGTGTACTTATATGAAGTAAGTATAATGACTATTATTAGTAACTAAAAAAATTATTATAATTATTATAAAAAATACAATGTACAAAAAAAATAAAAGTTAACAGAAACCATAAAAAATATTCTAAAATACTTTATATTAACTTTATAACTTACTTGACACTTTTTAAAATAAATTGACTCGGTCCATACACACTGATGTTTCGATATATTGACTGTACACTGACACTTCCTTTGTTGCCTTGGTTCATCACAATTTCAGGTATGTAAAGTGGTTCACATGAGGGTATAAATAATTCCGGGATCCCTGATAAACACATTAAGTAGAATAAAAATATTAATGCAATTATATTGAAAGAAAAGTATATAATATTTATTATTTACAACAAGATGTTGATCGAAAAAGGTTTATTATTGTTTCATTAAAATCATATTTTAGTCCTCAATATATTAATTATTTGTACATTTCGTTGATTCAAAGAAGACCTTTGATCTGAGATTCTTTAGGTCTTCAAAGAAATAAATCGTCTTATTGTGTTATTAATTTGATCGGTAATACATAAATTAGAATTTTCCAAATATTAATTTACACTTTAATCCATATTTTTTTTTAGTAAGTATTAAAACATCAATGTTATCTGTTTTATCTTTTTTCTGTGATAATATGATTGAAGTTAGACGACCGATGAGCCATACGTTTTGTTCTCTAATTTTTTTATTACGAAGTATTAAAATTTAAAATTAATACTGGTTATTAATTATTGTTATCAGATTAAAAATGTAATGTGGCTAATTTGAAACGAGTATTTCAAATTATGTAAAATATGAAGACGGTGAAATTGGCGTGAGAAATTTAAATGATGAAAACATTGAAGTAATAAATAGACTCATGCGATTATAATTTAATCGGTATAATATAATACATAAATATTATATATTCATGGATTATGGCCCTATTCAAATTTTAAATCACCAAAATTAAAATAAATTTGAATACGTTTTTAATTTTCAGCTCGTGGCTATGAATTATTTGAAGTGAACTAATAATACGTTTTTAATATCATTATTGATATGTGACAAATACAAATAAATTAATAGTTTACCTCTTGCCAAGTATGGCCTTAGGTCTTCGATGGCGCATTTTATACAGTCGTTTAAATTTGGATCACTCCGATGACATGGTCGTATTATTTTAGCTGTAAAAAAATATTGTTAAACTTAATTATTTTTATTACATTATTTGGATTAGTCTTACATAGTTTTGTTGACCGTGTATGATCGTAAAAATCATTTTCAGAATGTATGTTAGTCATACAAAGTACAAGTGCCAAGAAACACAAATTATAATTACTACTAGCCATTTTCTTGAAATTAAAAATGTAGTCTTTACTCTTCAAACATTTAGTAAGAGTGTAGACACTAAAATAATAATCTGCGAACCCGTATCTAGGTATATACTATACCTAAACGTGTGGTTAAATTGTTTTGTATGCAAAAAACTATTGTATACAAAACAATTCAAGTTTTCCGCGTTTACAAAGGTATATATAATTGCAGATGATGTGTATGATTTTTAATTTTTGTTTACTTTTATTAAAGGTTTTGGTTTAGTTAAGTTCCGCGTTGTTCAAGCGACAGACGTGTCATTTTATCCAATATAAAGAATTAAACAAATTTAAAAAAAAAACAAATTTAGTTGTCTAGATAAAAATCAATTATTATATTGTATATTTTTATAATTAAATTATGTTTTTTTACATATTGCTATGCAATTTCAAACGCATGTAATGTATTATTATTTCAATATAATAACGATTATAAATCACCTGATTATATTCCATTAAAATGTTTTTAATATAAAAAGTTCTATAGAAACATAGTTTCGCTTTCAATTTTTTTTCTTATCAGTCTAACCATAACTATATTTATATGTTTAACGTTAAATCATTATAATATTGTGCATAATATATAATAATACAAAATATTAATATTATACATATTACATTATTATTATATTACTTAGAATTATTTATTTATTTATTTTTTGTTACATTTTATTGGTAGTTGGTATTTAAGTTTTAGTGTTGGAACTTATATATCATAATTGCTTATAAATAATAACATGCCAATGTGGCAATGTATATTTATAAAAACAGTTTTTCATAATCAGATGTTTTAATTTGGACAAAGTATTGGTAGGTTAGAATATGGAAATGGCATTATATATACACATAGATTGTACATTCAAAAAATATAATTAGTGTAACTTATAAGTTTCTTTTCCCTATAAATACTAAGTAGGTATTATTTAACTATTTAAGCATAAAAAGAAAGTTTTTCCTTATCATTCCATTAAAAGATGTTTGGATGTTGCATTGTAATTACCATTTACCGTCCAATATTTAAATATCAATAAATATATTGACATTGAGCAAAATATTTGTTAGTCAAGCAAGATTATAAACTAGATTTTTATAATATCATTAAACTTAATTTTAGTTATAAAAATAATTTACTTCTATAGAAATGATTGGAAGCATAATTTAAATCGTTATTACTTTTTAAATTCGTTTCCACAATAATTTATATATATATTCAAATGAAGATAAGCAGTATTTTATAATTTCTTGATATTTTAAACTGCCTATAATATAGTTATTTTAATTGTTATAAAATATGAGTTTATTTTCAATATCAAAACAATAGTGCCTACACAATTTTAGATTCTGAGCGGAGTGATGAATGTATTGATTTTACAATGATGCGTGTTTATTATTATTATTGTGTCAATCATCACCTTTTGTGGCATTAAAAATTTTTCGATTTTCTACCTAAGCATGCATCTTTTCTGGTAGGTATGTAAATCTAGTAAATATGTGGGGGGGGGGGTCAAAAGAAAAAAATCCCTAGTAATTTTCAAAAGCACCTGGAAAAACAATCAAATAACTGAAATTTTTACACAAAACCAGTTTTTGAAAAAAACGATTTGATATTTTAGTCTAACTCGAATAAAAATAAACTTAGATACTCAAAATTTTCACTGAATTTTAATATCACCATTTTCTATACACATCATAACATTTTAAAAATATTTTGATTATTTTTGAGCTATTTATTATGATAAGATAATTTAGATTTGTATTAGTTTTTAAAATGTATTGTCAATAAAAAATTGTATCATGTAATTTGATCTGTGTACATTGTACCTACCACATTTTGAGAACTTTCATTGCACTAAAAGTGTACAATATTAACGAAAATGTCATTGTAAAAATGAAAGTGTATTATATTCACATGTACACCATAATAGAAGTCTGATGAAGGTATGCAGCTGCACTATTTCATATTCTTGTAGTTATAGAAAGTAGAAACGTAAAACTGTATGTTTTTTTTTATTCCTGAGGTTCAGGTTCTAAATGATAAAATTATTGTTTTTCCACAACTACCATAAACGTTGCTTATATAAGTCTGACAATTTACATTTAATCATTCAAACAATATGTATGAGGAATGCTTATATTTTAATCACCTAAAATACATTCAAGGTTATAGTGTGTAAGAGTGTAAAGAAATAGAAACTTTATTGATTGTTTACTTTTTAAATGTTCCAGTCATTCGTATTTTTGTAAGTTACTTAAGATGTACAATAAACTAGCTATACCTACTTAAAATTTAAATCGTATATAATATGCTTTTGACTAATAATATATTATATATTATTTCTAAACAATTGTAATTATTACCTATACGCTACCATTTATTAGTTATTGAATATGCACTTGGCTTTGCAATCCCCCTGACGTTTGTTTAAATGCTTTTTATATTTGAATTCTCTTGAAGGCATAACTGTCAGGTTTTTTAAAAAATTATTCTTATTTTTATAGATTTTTATTTTTATTTTTTGTCAGCATTATTATAAAGCATTGAAAAATATTTTGAGAGTTTTTAAGTAGGATTTTTATATAGAAAAATCAATGTACAATTTACCTATAGGTATGATAAATAATAGATGACAATAATTTAAAAACGTAATATTTATGTTAAATTTGTTAAATTGAAGGTCATTAAAACGTTGTACCAATGTTTTATATTTGTCTTCGTTCAAAATCTAAGTGAATGTAATGAAATATTATATATGTGCAATAAATAATAATAATATATTATGATTATTGTTAAATACTAGGTATCGAAATAATACTTAACTTTCCACTGACGGAAGTTTCATCAATGATGATGTACTCTTCAGCAATTCAATAATCATGTCTTCCTATCGCACAACACTATTATAGTATTATATTTATTTAAATTATTATATTCTTAAAACAGATTATATAACACGATGGTAAATGATAAACGTCTAAAAAAAATTGGGAAATTACTAAGAAAATTCTTAAATTATTAAGAAAATACAGTAGGTACCGAGCATAAACCATAAACCATATACCTACTAACTACCTAATACCTACAAGTTTCCCTTCGGGCTATCCAAACGTAATGATATGATTTCTAATAATTAATGTTTCAAATAACTATTTATCATACATTTACATGTGCTATGTGTTGCAAATTTTCATGAGACATTATAATATCGTTAAGTCGTTTTAGTTAATATGTTGATTGTTATAGGTATTCCACATTACACATGAGAGGTATACAAGTATGATTTTAATAGAAGTGCTTAAGTTTTATTATTGCTTCTGCAGTATAGGGCCTAAAGCAGAGGTCTTCAAGCCGCGGCCCATCCTGTCATAATATGCGGTCCACGATCACATTTGAAATTTAGCATGTATATTTTCTACTTCGATAAAATTATAACGGCTAAGCCATTACTATCGAAAATATGCTATCTATGTATGTTTTAATAATAATAATAATTTGTAATTTAAAATGTAATCATAAAAATTGTAGAAATAAAACTGAATTTTTCTATAAAATACATATTTTTACTACGAATGCGGCCAGCAAGATTATTAAAAAATAATACGCGGCCCCGCTGCATAAAAAGATTGAAGACCTCTGGCCTAAAGTATTCATGCCCTAATTTTATATTATCTATCGCTAAACAATTATTATTATTCAATATTAATCACTGTAATCAGACAATAGATTAATTTTAACAGTAGGTATAAATGATGTATAATTTTCTTAATCAACTTCCTATTTTTAATTTGATAATTTCTAAATGAACAATACAACACTAAGTATCTGACATCTGTCTACAAATATAAATATATAAATAAACAATTTTGGTTACTAAAGAAAAATTTATCGCAAATAATGCAATTAAGTACCTGTCTCAGTTTTTAAAATTGCACTGAAAATTCTTCAACAAATTGTCATTATTGGGGGTGTTCCTTGTTCCCACCGAGATTGACTTTTCCGTTTACTGAGTGCGCCAATATATATTATGTATTTCTATTTTTTTCTTACTATAACATAGTTTAATATTGTCAAAAATATTTGTTTTGGTAAATTTTTTCAGACGTATGGTTTTAGTTACTGTATTTTTATAATAACTCCTAAGGCGTTAAATAGATAATGACCTTAATAGATAATAGTACCATTTAGTCACTCATAATGTGTTTATTCACTTATGATTTTGACTTAACCTTGACGATGGCTGAAAGGTATATTATGCATTATATGAATTATGATTGATACCTTCATCTTGTAAATTCTAGTCACACCGTGAGTTCTATATTGGGTTCGCTCATTTACCTGACAATACTCAAGAGGAATATACCAAATTGATGACCTGACACAAGGCTATTTCCAGTACCTGATTATATATAAACCCGGCCACGGTTTGACGAACACCCCACAAATTAATAAGTCATTGGTAGAAAGTGATTGGATTTTATCTAGCTCTTTTATTTAAGTTCAATATGGCAGTTAAATTAATAGGATTTGTATTGTACATAACCGTGATTAGTGAAATACGTGGCCGATCATTGCGTATGTATATTTAAAATTTAAAATTTATTGGTACCTATTGATTTTGAAAATAAAAAATCAAGATCAAACTTCATTTTCAGCTTCATACATCAAACCATGCAAGCGAGATGACCCTAATATTAATGACTGTTTAATTAAGTTGATGGAAAACATTAGGCCTTATATCAGTAAAGGAATGCCAGAAATGCACATATTACCTTTAGATCCAATGATGATACCATCAGTGACTTTGAAACAAGATTCAGCCGGTTCAGTTAATTTCGTTGCATTGTTTACAGATTTGAAGGGTTATGGAGCAAAAAATTTTCAAATGCAGAAAATCAAGTAAGTGTTTCAATGAAAATACGTTAATAACATACATATATTTTTTCGATTTTTATTAGTTTTTATTAAAATTAAAATCGATAAAAAAATTTCAGCTAGGTCAAAAAAATTGAAAATATAATAATAGGTTCCTCATAAATTGTTGTTAATTTAAAAAAAAAGTCGAGAGTAGATTAATAATATTTTTTCATGGGCGTCTGAAGTTCGAATTCTGATAAAATCCGTAAAAATTAAGAAAATTTGTAAATCATTTTGAGTTAAAAATTTATAAAAAATTATTTTTTATTTATAAATATTGCAGAATACTTGATCTAAACCTTCGATTCTAAGCTCTGAAAATGTAAAACAATATTTACTTTAAGGTTTCCTACATAAAGCAAATGAAAAAAGTTTACTGGAAAGTCAAATTAATTTTTTAAGGTAGACTTCAAATGTATTACCCTTAAACTAACCAATTCTTTTTAATGATTTTCTTATTTTTCAAAAACTACTATCCACGGTTACTTCAATTTTTCATAAAATATTTATATTTTGTCAGTTTCCATACATGATAAAATCTTCAAAATATTTCGACTCATTTTAAGATGTTTTCGGACATTTTCAATTTTTTAGTTTTTTTTCTTTTATAAATTTCAATAAAATGTTATTTGTAGGGTCAAAAAGCGTGACAGTTAAATACAAGATATCCGATATGTTCTTACAACAGCAGTTGAATTTTTTTAAAAATACGTTGGCACAATTTTTTTTTATAGCATTTTAAGTTCAAATTTTAACAAAATGTATCAAATTGAAAATTAACAAATTATTTTGTATTTAAATATTTATAAAATGTTCAACTTTTATAGCTAAGGCCTAAGGATTAAAAATTCAAAACAAAGTTGTTCATAAATAGTTAATTCTGTAACCAAAAAATCTAAAAATATATTAACACAGTTTTTTTTTATAGTTATTTTATGTTCAAATTTGGGCAAAATTACATATTAAATAACCAATAATAATAATGATTTAGGTTATTTTGATGTAATTTAAAAATATTATTCGTGGGTATATATGATGCTTTCCGAGTACTTTTTGCAAAAATGAATTTATATACTCGTGTTTAATATTAAAATAAATTATTTTAATCACAATTATATCATCAAATATACTAAATTACTGATTAATATTATAGACCGTCTTTTTCAAAGAATCGTTTTTCGTATTCAGTGATTTGATATCATTGAATTCAAATTTAACACCATCCATTACCGTTTCCCACTTGTAATATACTGTACAGCAGAGCGGCATCCACTTATCAGCTTTTTTCATTTTGTTTTGTAGTTGATGGTAAGAATTTAAAAATTATTATTTTTTTACGAAGACATAAATTCAGTGTTGTGTAATAGCTAAATTTAGTTAGATAAATTTATCTAGATACCTTATCTAGATAAAACAATTGTATCTTTTATCTTATCTAGATAAATTACACAATTGGTATCTACCTGTCATCTAAGATAGAAAACTTCGTCATCTAAATTAATTTATCTAGATTGTTCACGAGACGTAATCTGAAAAATATACGAACATTATGTTTTCTGATATTATTTTTAAAATTGTATAATATATTATATAATTAATTAATTATACGCATATATTTAGTTACCTAGTATTATTATTGTCATTTGTCGCTAATGTGCACCACTTTTAAGAAATTAATTAATAATAATATTGTATCGTTGGTCGTCGACAGACGACTATAGATAAGCTAAGCTTATTATATAATAATATTAAATAATTCAAGTCGAAGGTCTAAGAATAACCTGATAGACGATAGTACTGGGAAGTGGGAATATTGGTATTATAATAGTTTAAAAATACCAATAACTAATAAGAATAAACCACCAGCTCCACTCAGTCCACTCACCATTCGCCAACAGCATAGGCGCAAATCACCCAAAAACATTAGGGGGGCTTAAGCACCAAACATTTTTGAGGAAACAGACCAAACTCGTGAGGGGCTTCGCCCCTCACACACCCCAATAGTACTATACCATATATTATTATATAAATAAAAATATAAAATAAAAATCAAACAAACTAAACATTTTATTATTATTATTTATTTATTAAAAATGTAAAGGCAACGTGCGCTTATTTTCAGCAAACTTATTTAAAATGATGTCTTTATCAATGACTAGATCGCTCTCAATATGAATTATCGATAAGTCAGATAGTCTTTCCTGACCCATCGTGGTACGTGTCCAAGATTTTATTCTTCTCATTGCAGAAAAGCTTCTTTCACAAGAAGCAGATGATATCGGCAAAACTAAGGCAACTTGAAGTAGCTTGAACAGATTTGGATAAACAGTCTTACTGATTACCTGTTTTAGCTCTTTTAAGCCAAATTTGTTACTAAGTTGAATTGCACAAAATTATTTTAATCCTATTTTATGGAATTCCTCACTGCGGGTCTAATTAAATAAAACTATATACCTGTAGTGTCGTTGCGGTCGGTCTGCGTAGATTATAGATACTCCGAATTTTATTATTTACATACCTATATGTTTAACAATTTATTATTTCCCTTTAATATCATAATTTCACAATTATTATGATATTATATAATATGTTTTATACGTCATTGCAGTTAAATATATCCAGACGTAAACTCGACATATACATATTATTATATTATAAATAATTAAATAAATATAAAACTGTTTTTGAATTTTTAATAAATGTAATTAATTTGAAAATGTGATGGTAAGTACTATAAGTTATAATCACGGGATTCGGGGTGCTAGCATTAAAATTCAGGGTGCTAAGCACCCTTAGCACCCCTGCGATTTGCGCCTATGGCCAACAGCCTTTATTAATCAACCACTGCAAGTTATAAATATTTTATTTATTATTATTCATTGCCTATGGAAAAAGTATCATACCATCATAATTATTGAGTATTGACTAATGACTACATTCATAACCGTCCGCGTACGCTGTATAGTACTATAGTCTATTCAGTTTATTTTTTTTTATAATTATTCGTTTAAATAGTTTATAGTAATTTAAACTAAAATTATGTATAGTTATAAACTTATAACTCATAATTGTATTAATATTTTCTACAAACCTAATATAAAAATAAAATTTAACAAAATCATATTTTAAGAATATCATTTATAAAAAACCATCTCACTTTCATCTAGATAAAATTGATTTTATCTGTATCTATATCTAGATATATTTTAATTTATCATTATCTATCTCTATCTAGATATATTTTGAGTTCATATATCTTATCTATATCTAGATACAAAAAAATTATCTGAGCACAACACTGGACATAATATTACATTAGCTTCAATCTTTCTGTTAGCTAGAGAGGTCAGGTTAAGAGACTATTAAGCACTGAAGTGTAATCATGTGGTGACGTGACTCGAGGTTTCATCTTTAGTACAAAGTAGCAAACCTTAAGAACTTTCGCTGCACACGTTAATCGCCACTTACGTTATCAAACTCAAATTGATAAAAAGTGTATAGTGTTCATTTAAATATAAAACAATTATTATTAGTTTACAAAAATATGATTTTTCTACAGAGTTGGTTTCAAAAACCAATCATTGGAGATCGACTTAAATTTGCCTTGGTTCAAAATCGAATCCAGGTACGAAGTCAATGGAAAAATATTAGTACTGCCTATTAAAGGGAATGGCAAATTCGTTGGAAATTTTAGTAAGTTATTGAAAGTAAATTATATTAGAATTTAAAGATAATAATATATTCATTGCATAAACAAAAATATATATGTTATATGTCAGTATAAATTATTGTAGATTATATTCTTTCAGTACGCTTCTTGGCTCTTTTGGCTCTTAAATATTAATCTTACTCGTCAAGAATAAGGTTTAGTATTAGAAAAAACACATTAATGTCCCACTTTTGAATGGTTTAAAACTATTAATAGCTCAAAAAGAGTCAAAATATTTTGAAACTTTTATCAAGGATAGAAAACAATAAAATAAACATTTGGTGAAAATTTCAAGTATTTACGTTATTCATTTTTGAATGATAACAAAAGAAGAAAGTCGTTCCATCAAATTTTCGGTGTAATAAGAAAATGTCTTATGAATCTCTTATTTCTCTTGATCTCCTGAATGCACTTACTAGATTCACTTTCCCCAGGAAAAACTTAAGAGAAAATATTTCACTGGCGTAAAAGCTATCTAATAAAAGCGATAATGGTAACCATAGTTTATTATTATTACTTGGTGTTATGCAATATTGCAACAAACAAAATAATTATACCACTTTAAATGATCGTAAGTAACTAATTAATGGCCAAATAGTACATAGATATGATACGAACGTGCGTTGTGCATTGTAGGGGTGGGGAAATCTAGGTCAATTTCCTCTTTTCGTCGATTTTTAAGAAAAAATTCTTCTTGTACATCCTGTAACTATTCCCACTAATAATTTATGATGATGATGATGTGCATATGGCCGTACGATATCTATAACCTTTTATTTAAATTTGAGTTAGACCATCTTACAAGTAATCTTGCATGTATTATATTTTAAAGTCTTAGGTATTAAAATCAAACATTTTATGAATATCGATATTGGTTTGAACGTTTTAACATTAGGTTCACATGTATACGATCTTACAAACAGCTCTTTTCATTTATTTATCTTAAAAAGAATAGCTAGTTTTAAATTATATAAAAATATAAATTACAATTAGCAGTTTGGGTGAATACATTTTTTACTAACATAATAAAAGTTTCTTATAAATTATAATGTATTCGAGCGAGTATGATACAATTTGAATAACAATTTAATATCTTGACCTAAAATATTAACTAACATTTATAAATTAATCAATTGTTACGTCTATACAAATTATTGCATATTAACTGTGAATTAAAAAAAAAGAGAAAATTAGGTATAGCCGTGTAAGTAATCAAACCACAGTAGATGTCGGGTGTACTTCGTCATTGTAATCTATGTGTTACATTTGAATGCAATGATTTATCATTGCATACATAAAATTGATCTGAGCGAAGTCAGTCTATTACTAATTTACTGCAAATATTACTAAATATATATTTAAAAGTTTACGTTTAAATATCAAATTTCGTTTCAAAAAAAGTGTTTTAAAAATTGTTTTTAGATATTTTAGTTTCAATAAAAACTACTTATAACAAACCATATTGTATTAAATAGAAATTGAATATTTTTAAAATGTTTAACTAATTACACAAAATAGTTATTTTGACAAATTTCGTCAAAATTTTAACTTCAAATGCTTTTAAAAAAATCAGTATTAGTAATATTTTTTAATATTTATAATAATAAATTATGAGCAACCCTATAATAAACTTTCAATCTTTTTGACTGGTCCAATATTTTTTAATGTTACATAGAAAATATTAGACATTTGAAATGTCTACAAATAGTTCAAAAAGAGTCAAAATAATGTATTCTATTCTACGTATGACATGCCAATACAGACTTTTGGTATATATATTTGAAAAACTACGGTTATTACTTTTTTAATTAAACAAAGTAAGAACATTTTTTTTCAAAAATCGGGTGTTTTGTTAAAAATTTTTCTGTTTTTTTAAATTTTTTATTTTGCATTTTCCTAATTACCAAGAAAAGTAGGTACTGGGAATTTTTACTTTTGACTTCCTAAAGTTCTAATTATAGATTCACATTCCCAACAGCATTATATTTTCTGAGAGGATTAGAATTGTATCAGCAGCACAGACCCTGATAATTTATATTTTAAGCTAAAATATGATAAAAATACCGGTAACTACGGATAAAACTAGGGGGATAAGCCCTCCTCTCTAATTGCGCCTATGCACTTCTTATACTGTATACGTCTCATGATTGGTAATAAATATGAATCTTGTAGTTGATAACATTCTTACAAATCTAAGTATCTATAATCTAAAAACTCATCAGTCCGAGGAATTCGCGGACAGTTCCAAGTTTGTTAACAAAGAAGATGGAAAATACATTGATAAAATATTGACCAACATTAAAACATTTAAAAATCATTCACTAAACGCATTGCACTTTTTATCAAGTCGCCCAAACCTAAACCGTTACACATTAATAATTGATAAAACAAATAAAATAATAAAATTGATCTTTATAGATATTAGATACACCGTGTGTTCCTAAACTTTTGCATATTGTTATCAAATCTATCGAGTTTCATTTCAGTCCATCCGTAAAATAGCAGATTGCTAATAAGTTAATCGGCTTGATTACCTCCCCTCCAGCGGCTGACTGATCTGATGAATTTAGGAACACACGGATACTATCTGCAGAATGGGGTGTCAGTAACAAAATTTACGGATGAATATAATATATTCATCATATTTATAATATCGTACATTCGTACATAGTACATACTACATACTACTTAGTTTTAAGGGAAAATAATAAAGAAACTTAATGTACATACTAGATAAATAAATAATATTTACATTCTATACAAAGTAATCTTTATCTATCTTATATAGGTTATAGGTATTATACCTAGGTACCATACTTATCTAACTATTTAAAAATAAATAATATGTTTTTTATTTAAAAATCAAAACTATACTGCAGTTCAAGTATAAAGTTATTCACTCGTCATAATTAATTTAAATGTATAATTATTTTTATGTTTTTTTAGCTAATGCTGAAGCAAAGATTAAATTTGATTTAAAAATTGTTAAAAAAAAGAATCACAAAAACTTTTTTGAGATTAAACAAAATAAAATAAGTTTGGAAATAGGTGCAGTAAAATTACATTTCAGTAATTTGTTCAATGGCAACAAACAATTGGGTAAGAATTTTGAGCTATAAATTATACCCACTCATAAAATTTGTATTCTGGTAAATTATTTGTGTTTTAGGTGATCAATCAAACCGGTTTATAAATGATAATTGGAATGACCTGATGAAGGAGATAAGGCCGTTACTTGAAGACACTGTTGGTACTATAGTTATGGGTATTATCAAACCAGTATTCGAGACATTTAGTATGGACGATCTATTTCCAGTCTAGGCGACTAGATGATAGAATGTCTTTGTTATTTTAAAAGGAAAAACAAATTGTGTTAAATTATACATTTAGTGTTATTAATATTACATCTTAATATCTTATGAAAAAAATATATCCTCGCATACGTTCTGGCCATATCGTGGTGAATAGGAAATCCCCTTAAATTACCCGGAAGAAAAATATGCAATAAAACACTAGCTCAATAATGTTCCTTGGCCTATCTAGTGACTAGGGTTGAGCATATAACTACTTAAGACATCGTGTGAGAACAAAAACAATCAAATCTGTTGTACATTTTTAGTAAAAGTTCAGCTATATGAGGATAAATGTATTGAAAAATATTGAAAAATAATATTAAAAAAGTGGTTAAGTGGATGTCGCTCTGTTATACAGAAGGTTACAAGTGGATACTTTAATAGATGGTGTTAAATTTGAATTCAATGATATAAAATCATAATACCCTAAATTACTAAAACGATTCTGAGCGAAGACGGTCTGTCAGTCTATAATATTACTTGGTAATTTAGTATATTTGATGATATCATTTTGATAAAAATAATGCATTTTACTAGTAAGCATTAGTACTACGCAGTAAAATCATTTTAGCCAAAAAAAAATACATTTGAAAAGTCATTATGTGTATAAAATATAATAATATAACTTAAAAGTATCAATTATTTACGAATAATATTTTTAATTTTGCAACAAAATTACATAAATCATTAATTTTGGTTATTTAATATGTAATTTTGTCCAAATTTGAAAAAAAAATTGTACTTATATATTTTTAGATTTTTTGGTTATACCTACCTGCATGGAACTTTGTTTTAAATGTTCAGCTATTAGCTATAAAATTTGATATTTTTAAAATTTTTAACCCAACAATTATTTGTAAGTTTTGAATGATATGAATTTGGTCAAAATTTTAATTTAAAATGCTTATATATTCGTGCCTGTATATTTTTAATATTTTTCAACTGATATTGTAATAATATATCAGAAGTATTGAATTAAATTTTTATTCTTTTTTGTTTTTACTTACATTTTGTAGTATACACTATAATGTAAAATTTTGTCATATTATGATCTATCGAGCTATTGACTTGACAATTTTGTCAATACCTTCTGAATACCAATATTATTTTATTTTATTTTGTGTATAGCAAAGTAATTATTTATTTGGTCGAAATGGTCGATGATGACTATCACTGACTATGATTATACTTTATTATAGGTTATCTTCTTATTTATAGACATTAGACACACTACTTTAAATATAATATGTATGTAGGCTCGACTAAATGGGCTATACTTACACTGTGTTTAAAATGTTAGCGGATATTATCATTGCTATTAAGTTATGAGAAATGAGATCTTATAGCTACTGCCGCTACGGTTTAGTTCGCCGCGTATACACTATACATACCACTCATTTATCTGAAATCTAAAAAAAGAAACACCCACGGGATTATTAATATTTTATTGCACCTATCATGGAGATTTGATCACCCCCTTTCAGAAACCATGTACACTGCCCACAAATAACATTTTATTGACAATTATAGAAATTTAAGATTTTATCAAGAATATGAATTGATAATATAAACATATGGTGTAAATTTCAAGTATTTGCAGTTATTCGATTTTTAATTACAATAAAATAAAAAAATCACTGTATGAGAAATGAAGTGAATATTCAATGTTGTAAAAATGTCAACTTTAAACGCACTTTAAATTAAAAATTTAATTTGAATTTTAGGTAGAATATTTTTTTTTGATAAATATAGACAAACTTGGAAGGAATCTCGTATTACATTTTTAAATCTTCTAAAAAAAAGAAATATTTTTATGAATTTCTAACTAAAATACATTTGCAAATTTTCGTAATTTTTACGAAATTTGTCCAAATTCAAAAATTCAAATGCTCATAAAAAATTATTGTGGATTCCTCTCAACTCTTTTTTTATTTTTCACTAACAAAAACTTACGAGGAACCCTGTATACATTTTCAAGTTTTTTGACCTAGCAAAATATTTTTTTATCGATATTGGCTTAAAAAAAACAAATAACAGTCGAAAATGTCATATACCCATAAATTGTTTGACACGAGTCCACATATTTTGAAAATGTTGTGGTGTATAGAAAACGCAGTTTTAAATATTCAGTGAAAATTTCATGTATTTACAGTCATTTTTTTAAGAGTTACACCAAAAACCAAAATCGATTTTGTCAAAAACTGGTTTTGCGTAAAAATTCCGTTTTTCCTTAATTTTTTGTTTGTATTTCCTTCCACTTTTGATTACTCTTATGATTTTTTTTTTTACTTTTGACCCCCCAAAGATGCCGTTGAAGAAAATTGAAGCACTTTTAGTGCCCTCCAAAACGTGATGTCTTACATAAAAAAATTGTTTAAATAAATAAATAAACATACATGATGTATGATACATCATTGGAAAATCAATACATTCATCACTCTGCTCAGAATCTAAATCATGGATTAACGAATTTTCGTTAATTTGAACTTAAAATAACTATACAAAAAACTGTGTTTATATATATTTTAACTTTTGGGTTAAGGAATAGTTACGTGGAACTTCGTTTTAAATTTTTAATCCTTAGTTGTAAACTTGTAACTCATAAACGTTGAACATTATATACATTTTAGACTACAAAATAGATATCGATTTACAAAATATTTTGTACATTTTGAATTGAATTATTAAATATTGTCAACATTTGAACTTTAAACGCTTAAAATGAAAGCTAACTTGACTTGTCTTACTAGACAAGTAATGTGTGTGACAACAGCATTACGGGCGGCGGTAAAACATCTCCCAGTGAAGGCAGTGATGTAGACTATTTTGAACGATAAGCGTGCATATTTACAATAATTATTGTAGAGTTTAGCTTTAGACCACGACTATATATAAGACAGTGCTTTAGACTGAATCGTACGCGTACCTAACCCTTCAATTTGGTATGGACAACAAGTTGCATACGAACATACGGTACCGTATTACATGGCATTACTGTGCGTACGATTCATGGAGTCGTCAAAAAGCGCCCTCTGTCTTTTGCCGTTTTCCGTACTAAAGTAGTACAAGATTATAAGAACTATGAGCATTGAACTTACTTGACCGTTAGGTTTCTATGGTAATAAGTACATTTTCTTTTATCTCTGTGTAATAGTAATTTATTAATTTCAATTGAAAATTTTTCCAATTCAATAATGTAATATTTTACCGTGATTTGCGAATTTTTTTCATACCCTCTGTAAAGGAGTTTCATTTCATCCGAGCGTGCCATTGCAACGAGCATTTCGTACGATGCACTTCCTCGGTTAGGTATGTCCGGTTGCAGCTCCTCATCTGAAAGCCACGATCGGTTCACGTCCGATTGCCAGCTTCGACCATCTTCCAATGGATACGATGTGTGTTTCTTTTGAGGGCCACCAGTCGCCGCTGTTTAAAGTCTGTTCGATTGAAGTCGTAGAAGTGGAGGACCGATCCGTCTCTCTGTTCTGCGGCACCAATCTTCCATGCATCGAGGTAAATTGTATTCCTGTAGAAACGCCGGATACTTACTGCCACAATTTCCGTCGCGGAATCGAACAGGACGACAGACGATTTCCAGCGATTTGCTCAGGTGGCAGTCGTTTTTGCCATCGTCTTCACTCTTCTGAATTGTCGTTCGAGTCAAGTGATATAGTCGAATACGAATGGTCGCGAATCAGTTGTTCCTGCACTGGTATAACGTCGTTTCCGGCATTCGCCAGCAGATTTCGTTCGGATCACCGCGTATGGATTGCGTGCCCACTGTGGATACGACTGTCTCAGCACTAGTAACATTACCAGTATTTAAGGTCTGGCTGTCCTCCTCTGCTCCTGAGGTCTGTCCGACTGATAACGACTCCCGAGGTGAGCCACTTCTAGCCGTCGTCACTCGGTTTTCCATTTCCATGCCTATTGAAGTAAATTTGTTTCTTGTATTTGTGCGGTTTATTTTTATTTTGAGGTTAGCTTGGCTTGGCCTCCACCATAGAGTACTCTCTGCCCTCCACCGACTCGATGGCACGAATATAACTTTTTGAACGAAAGAATGATCGATGAGAAATTAAAACTATACTGAAGACGAAAATTTGAAATCAGACAAACGTATTATAATTCTGGACAACGAAGAAAACGCATACGAGATTTGTAGGAGGTCAATTTTATTTCCAAAGAGAATATAATATGCTCATATATACTGTTTTACCTACTAAAAATTAAATTTGCTCGATTTCCACAATATTTATACTTTTTAATTTTAATTCGATTAACGAGTCAAAGTTGTAGTTTAAACGACTTATCGACATTTCATTACTGATAAGTTGTATTTTATTCGTTTTTTTATGCTGCATAGTTGAATTAAATATTTTGTAATACATTTCAAAAAAAAAACTACAACTATAAAATTGTCACATTTTTTTTAAAACTATTGTACCACCTAATATAATATACTTTGTAGACCATATGCTTATAACTTCATTCGTGTTTTGTCAGTATGAGAATTAATAACCAGTATAACCACCATTGTATACCTACGCATGTCGTTTATTACGATGTTGTTCATAATATTAGTACAATGTACAATATATTACCAATAAGTTAGATGTCTGTCATTTAGATCTCACATTATTATGTACCTATATGCTAGGTCTTTGTAATTATTATAATGTTTGCATTCTGTGCCTACTATTTTTTAATGTTGCATTTGGCATGTCTGGTTTAAATATTTGTAATGTCGTCCAAATTTGAACTAAAAAACTATAAAAAAATTGTGTTTATATATTTTTAGATTATTTGGTTACTTACGTGTAACCTAGTATTACAAATAATCCTTAGCTATAAAAGTAAATAACGTTTAATACATTTTTAACTACCTGTCTACCTATAAAATAATTTGTTAATTTTAAATTTAAGAAATGTTTTCCTTTTTACGTACAAATATGAATGATATATTCAAAGACATTTTATAAAAAGAAAAATTTCTTTTAAAATCTAAAAATAAATTTAAAAAAAAATCTCAACAATTCCCTGTACCTATGGTTACGCCGGTTACAAACTTGCAGGAGTTAATGCATTATTGGTATTCAAACTGAGATAAACAAAGTATAATACGTCCATAAAACAAATAAAATACACATGTGTTGTGTCTTCGCGGTGTTATCATCGGGATAGTCAACTTTCCGCGAATTTTTTCAAACACTTTTTAATTCAGTACACTAGTTTGGGGGGAAATAATTGAAAAAAAGGTGTCCGGTGAAGTAGGCTTCAAATCCTATTTTTTAAATATAGAGTAAATACTATTGGAAAATGTACTGAATTTATCTTATTCAGCATGAAACGTCTGAAGCTAGAATCTGTGCACCTATACGGCTATACAAGATTGAAAATACCTACCAGCTTATTTTTTATAATGTAAACAATAATATTTGGTGTCCTTTTGTCTGAAGAAGTATTTTCATTTTCTAGTTGTTTATAATTGAAGAAGGTACTTAATTTTGACGATTGCAACCATAGAAAAACAATATTAAGGAAATAAAATGATATACTTACGTATATTTTACGTGTTGGTTTTGTTAATTTATTAGGTAGGTTACCTACATAAAGTGGTAGTAAATTAGACACATTTATGCTCATGGCGTTAGAAGATGTTCTGTACGAAATAGATAATGATGAAATTATTAAAAAATTCAATTGCTAAAGCACATTATTATTTTTGCATCAGCTTTCTTTATTAAATACATAAGTCGTAACATAAATAATTTAATTTATTCACTTTTATTGTGTTAATATAGGGCAGAGGTAGGTACGTAGGCTATTGTAAACGTGTACATAGCTGTTCAAAAATATAGAATAAAGTTCATATCGATGTATACCACAAACTAAGATGGATTTATCTATCTTAGTTCGTGATGTATATACTAATAAAGCTGTATAAAATGCATATCTCGCCAAATGTGTACCTAAACAAAAATTGTAGTCATGTTAAAATAATAATACACATAAACACATGTTTACTGCAATTCAATATTTGATAAATTAGTAGGTGGGCCGGAATCTCTCCCCAATCCAACCCTGGCCCGGTGGGTGCATAAATATTGAACGTGCAATAAATGTCTGGCCACGCTTATGATGCTTAATACGCTTAGTTCGACCCAGTGAATTAAATTCGGACTCACAATGTTAGTACCATCTGCAGCCTGGCAAGGCTGGTCTAATAAGAGACTAAGAGAGGTATAATTAGAGAGCCTTGATATTATATCAAAACTTTCTAGGTCTAATCATAAACATTAGAGAAACGATTCTCTCAAAATATTATGTTCGTCGCGTGTTTGAAACATGACGTGGTAAATGTGTAGTGCACGAGCAACGGCGTAATGACGTTTGGGAGTTGTGGATCATCACCTCGCCGGCGTTTACGCTCGAGAAAAATAAAAACAATCCACAAAGCTGGCCCGACTTTGTTATCGCGTGTCCGCGCTTTGTACACCGTTTGTGCGGCGGAGTCCGCGGACTGCGGTGACGCTGTGTATAATATTATTATATAATAAATATATTTAATATTTATGTCGTATTTTATGAGTTATCTGTCGTCTCGTACTTTCGTGCCCGTGGTGTCGTAATCGTACGTCACAAACACCCGAAATCAGGTACGTACGACATTAATATCAAATTATTATTATTACTGCCGTCGTTCGGATTGTCCGAATGACCTTATTATTCGTTATTATTGTCATAACATTCAATATTATAATAGCCCGAACGATCGCCAGTCGCTCACAACTACTCGCTACCGTTTTGCGATTACGATGCTCTGTTATCGGGCCAGACGTCCTTGTCGTTTTCCCACACGACTTTTAATTTCCGCGCTCTCCCGCCACCGGGACCCCACCCCCGTCAGCCCGACCCGTCTTGACGCGCGCGCGCGCGGTCGCCCCCAGATCACCGTCGCCGACGCCGCGGCACTAGGTTTTTCGAATATTTTGCCCACACAATACCGCGCTTAAAACAATAATAACAACGATCGAAATCAAAAACAAACAGCGAGTGTGCCAGTGACCGAACAACAACGCCCCGACGGTTATAGGCGTATTGATAACTGTCCGACTCGTGTGTGTGTTTGTGCAGGATCCCTCGGCCCTAGGTATGCCCGTCAAAGTGGACATAACGCCTAGACCTCCGGCCAACTCGAAGCAACTAGGGGTCACCGGGTCTATACTGTACAGCGGATCGAAATTTCAAGGGTTCCAGAGGTCCAAGGGCAACAGCTACGAGGTGGAAGTCGTACTGCAGGTATGTACTCTTATGTTCGCGATCTACGTCTTGTACGTTTCATGTACCCTCCACAAATTTATTGTTTTCATTTTAATATTACCTATATATAAAATAGCACTAATCGCTTTTGTGCAAATGTATCTATGTTAACGCGATACGCTCGGCATTGCATTTTCTAGTATGTCGACGAACAAAACGGTTATCTGTGCGGTTATCTAAAAATTAAAGGTCTCACTGAAGAGTTTCCCAATTTGACTACTTATTTTGATGGAGAAATTATCAACAAAAAGTGTCCATTCTTGACGAGAAAGTGGGATGCCGATGAAGAAGTTGACAAGAAACATTGGGTTTGTAGTGTTTGCACCAGTCGTTACCGAATATTATATTGTTATATTTACATAATTCTTTAATTTTGCAGAACAAATTTGCTGCATTTTGTCAGTACGCCAAGACATTCAATTCGGATGCATTTGACTATGACAAACTGAAAAATGCCGATCATGTATTTATGCGGTGGAAGGAACATTTTTTAGTACCTGATCACACAATACGTGATATCAGTGGTGCATCATTTGCTGGATTCTATTATATATGTTTTCAGAAATCAACTTCTTCTATCGAAGGGTATTACTATCATAGGAGTTCTGAATGGTGAGACATTGTTTTGCTTATTATTTTGTTTTTATTATTATAAATTAATATTTATATCATAGGTATCAAACATTATGCTTGACCCATGTCCCAGAACACAGTACTCAGATCTACGAATTTAGGTGATTTATAGAATACCAACACACAATATTACAATGAAAATAGTACAGGAGTACATGAAATTACCTCAAAGCTTTCAGCGTTGTCTAAAGCTTACTGTGATTTTTTTTAAGCATTTTTTCCTTTTTAATAGGTAACTAATTTATTTTCTACCTATGTATTTTATTACAATGAATGGATATGACCTAATGAATTGTGTTGTCTTTGTACATAACATATTTTACTATAAAATTTTAACTAGAATGTTATTAGTCTGTCTTGATGTCGTATCTGTGTACCTATAACCTTATTTATATAAAACAAGTATATAACAAAGTGTAACTGTTTATGAAGTATATACTGTACCATGTCAAAACAGATAGATGTATTTTAACAACGATAAATGTGTTTGCATTGATATTTTTAATTTAATTTATGATGAAACAGTATTTATTGTTACACATTATTATATATATTCATATTATACTATATTTTTTGTACACTGATATAATTAATTTTATGTAAAAAGAATAATATCGATGAATTTTAACAGAACATGTTACATGTGACTTGCCTTTAAAATATATACTATATGCTGTTATTATGCAAATGTAAATAGCAATTATTCTTTTGTAGAATATATGAAAAATTGTATACCTAATTTTTTTTCTTGTACCCAAATATCAATTTAAATGATTATACTTGAATACAAAAATACAACAAATCAGTATTAACCATAACATAATTATAAATTAGCAAATATTTTGTTACTTTTTTTGTTTGATTTTTGTTGTTTTGTCAACTAATAAATATAATTCTATTACATGTATTATATTATATGAATTTGATATGTGATAAGCTTATTATTTATATTTATATCATTGTTAGAACTTGTATTATTTGAAATCAATTTTTTGGGCACCATTTTCTTATAAAAATAATTTTTTATTTGATTGGCATTACATTTTGAACAAGTAAATATTTTATAGAAAAGTCACTAGTCTGATTGTAGAAAATATAACGTGAAAATGTAAAATTAATTATGATTGAATAATCTTAAATTGTAATGATGTATATAGCATAAATAAAAACTGAGAAGTATGATATGAACTTGGAATATTGACTGATTGTTACCATGGCCAAGGTTACTTCTTAAACGAGTCTTAAGGTTGTATTTTTGAATAAAAAATGTTATCCTGATATCAGATTTATTATTTTATTCTTAATATTTCAGTAGGTACTTTACCAAGAGTTTGCCATTTGTTTTTTTTTTTCATAGTTATTATTTGTTAGTTTTGGATGTATAATAAAATAATATCAAAATAAAATGGTTTTTTTGCTTATATATATTGTGTTTATTATAACAACATGTGTATTATTATTTATAAAAAATATTTGCTCAGTATTATGAATAAATAAATAAATAATATTTACATATAATGAAGACAATAATTTATATTCTTTGATATTTAAGGCATATTTAAAACATATTATATTATAAATTATAATATAATTATCGATATAAAATAATAAATGTGTACATAAACAATTATAAACACCATTTTTTTTGCTTTGATGTTAAATACATTCAAGTTATGAACATTATATATAAATTATCAAATGCATTATTATGCTCACGATGATTTACCAAGTATGATCACTCCTAATTTTGGTTTAATAATTAACTTAATTAATACCAGTTTTTTTGGTTATATGCATACTTCAAGAGTGGAGCAACCGCTGTGTGTGTGTGTGTGGGGGGGGGGGGGCTGTGTGTTATACCTCGCCCTAAAAATCTTGGTGTTTTGCTGCCTGCTTGTTATATTTTATGTATATATCATATATGTATTGAAACAATATTCCCCCCCTCAAAAAAAAAATTGTTTTCTAGTTGCACCACTGCTTAAAGACCATAATATTTTTAAATATTAAAATTTCTTATGCCGTTTCAGTAGTGCGTCCTATGGCAAACATACTTACTTTAATATATAAATGTGAACTACCTTTATTGAAAATTGTGAAGCAGGTGATTTTCTAAATAAAAGAGTTTATGTACATAATTCAAAAGCTTCTGGATTATTAAAAATGATGTACTAAGGATCAATGTCTATCATAATGGGCTAAATTGCATTTTATGGTTTAGGGAGCTATAAATTATGATTATTTAAACATTATGGTAATTATTAATAATAATATATATTAAGGTCCCCACACACTGCAGCCGTAAAATTCTTTCGTCTTGGTGGTAAATTGTGTCCGGACTCATTTTACCGCTACCGCTGCAGTGTGTGGGGACTTTTATGCATTTTGTAATTTGTAATCAGTATTTTTTTTAGACTAAAATATTATATTATATCTATAACTATATAATATGTATATATGTATAATATATCAACAGTATTTTGTTAAAATGCGCATTTACCACTAAAAATTGAAAAATACATTTTTGGTATCAAAATTTGCAGAAAAATCAAGAAAATAATCTGGTAAAACGGCATATACATCTATGAAAAATAAGATAACAATACCGAATACAATATATCCAGGCGCCCTTTTAGAAATTATAATAATCTATACAGAACTATTGAAAGGGCTTATACCACATCAAATGTATATGTTAATTGTTTACAACCTACACAGTTGGTAACAATAATTGTGATTTTAGCTGTTTGTATATTACCATATTATTCCATCTTAAAAATTGAGTATTTTATCAGTTTTATTTGTTTCCTAAAATTTGGTTTATGCCATTTTAACACAATACCGTCAATATTTATGTATTATATCTACATTAAAATGTATGTAAAACCAACATTAAGGATTATTATCCTCAGATCCTAGACCTGAGTAAAGTTAAATAATTTAGAAGCAGGTCATTTGAAATTTGATTTAGGCGCATCTTAATATCTGAAAAAAATCATCCGTTTATAACTATTTACAGTAAAAAGGTGAACCACCTTTGACAAAAAAGTCTGTATCAACACCCAATAGATGGAGTATAAAAAATTAAGCTTCTGAAAATATGGTCTTGAAGTATTGGTCATGACTAAATAAAAGTAGCACTGAACATTTTTATAACTGTACTTTTAAAGGATATTAAAAGGATGGGAAGGTGTGAGCATGTTTGGTGAAAACATAGACTTATAATTATTAAATTATATATATAATAATTCTATGGATGAAGCACCCTGTATAAATTAAACTAGCTGCATAGCGCATTCTTTTTGGTGGTTGAGGCCAATATTTGATAAGAAGCTGTGAGGTTAATGAATACATTTTTTCATGAGCTTATAATAGACATATCAATATCATACTTGTAGCATAAACAAACCCTTGATCAATGGTTGTATGTGGCCCATAACTGTGTTTCAGTAATTTAGGTATGAATATATGTTTTATGCTTTCAGAATTAAAAGATGTTCCTTTTATCTCAATGGAGGTTAGTGAATAGCAGCCGTGTAATATGTCTCAAAAGATTCTGTTCACAACCATCAGAATTACCCGAAGAACCAACAACGTGTTGTATGTCGGGGTGCGCCAATTGCGTCTGGATCGAGTATGCGGATAAAGTCAGAAGTATACTAGCAAACAGTGATAGCAAACAAGTTTCACAAATGGTGTTAGACAAAATACAGGATCCAAACATGAAGGCTTTTTTATCCATGGAACTCAAATCAAAAGGCTTTTAGTAAAATTAATGTTAGGTACCTATATATTTAACAATTTGAAAAAATAAATGCTTACAATTATTCTACATTTTATGAATTATAAATACAATTATTATGTAGGCTCTGTGAACCTCTTAACGTTTGCACTTCTTATCTTTTTCCTTTCCTTGTAGACGGACATTTGGCCTATCCATGGGTCGAAATGTACAAGTTCCAGTTTGTCTGCTAAACGTTCTCTGAACACATTGTACTTGTGACCGCTTACCATGCTTTCCATTAGCACCATAGTGTGCTTGGATTTTACTTTTTTCAGTAACACATTCGTCAAAAACATTATAATTTTTTCCCAAAGCCGTTCCAGGTATACACGCAACTTCTAGATTAATCAAAAATCACAATATTATAATTTAAGACTCTTATGTCGGGTTGCATGAAAATTTTTTAATTTAACAGTCCAATAAAATTTAATGGAATAATAAATCATGTTAAAAGGACCATTAGTGCACTATTGACTTGTTAAAAGTTTAGTGATTGTTCATGCAACCCGGCATTAAACTGTTTAATAGCATAGATATTGGTTTTAGGCAACTTGTAGCTTGTATAACAATTCCTGTAGTTTAAATTGAGGTTTGCACTTACTTATTATTTTGTATTAGATATTACTGATTTCAGAAAAACATTTTTCCTGAAGTTTATAATAACTTTACATTGAAAACTTATTTTGAGTTTTGACGATCTTAAAAACATATTATCAGCATAATATATATTTATTATTATCTACAAAATAATTGCGATAAGACCCTATCAAGGAATTATAAGCATTCCATGTCTTGCAAGGTTGGCATCATTGGTGATATCCTCGACAGTTAACCGTTTTTTTACAAAATACAAAGGTACACAGAAGTCAGAAATACAGAATAGATAAATTACTTAAATTAGTAATTGCCAAATCGTATTCAGTATGAACTACGAATAAGAATACGATTAATATTTAAAAATATTTGAACCGGGTTTCGGACCAGGTTATTAATAGTTATTTAATATGTTTTCACAAATCGTACGTAATGTGAACCTAGATGTCGAGTCATCTACTGATGTATCGGACGAATTTGCTGAACTCTTGAAACTATCTGAGCAATCGCATTTAGAATATGAAGGTAAACAAAGTTGATTTCATTGTATTATAGATCTTCAATAATGTTTATTATGTGTATTGTGTATATTATACATCTTGTTTAGATGCAAAGGTCAGGCTAGAAGAGACCAACAAGGAAATAAATCACTACGATGAACAGTTGAACATTATTGAAAGAGAACGAGTCAAACTCATGTCGGAGTTGGCTCTTCAAATGCAGATGAAAGTAAAAATAAGACTATCTGATTTTTTTATATTTATAACTATTGATTTTTTGTTTACATCCATGTTTTGAAACATTGTGAATATCATTTCTTGAAATTTTCAACAAACTACTTTCGAAATGTTGTAAACTTGACTAAAGTAAATGCTATGATATCAATATGTAAGTTTTAAGCATGACTGAGTGAGTGTTCAGAAGAACGTTTTTATCCATATTTATTAACTCTGCCTTATTTCAAATTCAAATTACATGTTGCATGCTTAGTAAGTTTTCTCGTTTATAATTTTGATTAAGAATACATTTAAATTGTACTCGCCAATGTAATTTGGACCTTTTTAACATGCCATTTATTGATAAAATGAAAATGTGGGTGAAGTGAATTTTCAATGTGTTATGAGTTAGTGTATTTTAATATCTATGTATATATGAACCTGATTTTTGAGCCCACAAGGTTTTATGTGTGTTATTAAATATTATGCTCACATAATTCAATAATTGTATTTATATGTATACATAAAAATACTTCTTACATAGTTATTGTTTTATTTGAGTTAATTATTTAATGGTTTAATTATACAAAAATGTTTTCTATATCTAAACATTGTTTCTTTGAGAATAAACATATCAGATTACATCAACATGATTAAAATTTTGTTTTAGCATGACTTAAAGAATAAAGTGGAAGGTCTGAACAGTATACTACAATCAACAGAATTTGACTTAAAAAAATATAACAAAATGAAGTTAAGTACCGCTGACCTAGATATTTTCTCCCATACTAAGTAAGTTTGTTTTTTTGTTAAAATTAAATAACTATGTGATATAGCATTAAATTCCTATACATTTTATAATGATATGATTTATAATTTCTACAATAAAATATTAATGCTAATCATTTGTCTATAATTAAATCAGATTCATGAACATTGTCTTACCTTATTACATTCAATGCAACTCATTATTATAGATTATCTGAGCTACAGTGTAACGTATGTCACATCATTACGTCTATAAGCATCATAATATGCCTATTGTGCATATTATGATGCTTATACCATAATATATCAAGCCCCTCCGGTTAAGGTGCCACTTATATATTTTATTTTATTGTAAGGCTACGGCCAATATCGATATGTAAGAAACAACCAGTGCCCGGCGCCTCCACCAATATGTAACGTGGTCGGGGATGACCCGTTAAATATAAAATATTCAGGGAAGAAATTAATTCTTTTGAATATATTTTTACCGTAGCTCAGGAGCACGAGTTGTATTAGGATGATCTTAATATTACAAATAAATAACAATTGATTTAGATTATGATTAATACAGACAAATTTATTATTACTTACGAAATACTAACAACGTTACCAAAAATGTGGGTCTGTACCGAGTTCAGGTGCGCGTGATGGAATCGCGGGGAACTGGTTGTTTCTTACATATCGATATTGGCCGTAGCCTTACAATAAAATAAAATATATAAGTGGCACCTTAACCGGAGGGGCTTGATATATTATGGTATAAGCATCATAATATGCACAATAGGCATATTATGATGCTTATAGACGTAATGATGTGACATACGTTACAACAGTAAAAAGTAATTTTCATTACTAAAGTCCGGATTTATAATCTCTTTAAATATCTAAAATATGATGCTAATATTCTCTAAATTACATACACATATTCTTCTTATATCCTTATACAAATTAGATAAATATGCAGTAAGTCTAATTATATGCTTAAATATGTAATTTTTTTTTTAAATAGTTATACACTTGCATCATGTAATAATTGTACTGTAGTAACAGTTAAAATAATGTTTTCTGTGTTGGATCAGAACGGTTAGAACATCCATATTCCATTATACGAAAGAATGTAAAAATTGATACATTTTTGTATTTTATTAATTTTAAAAACTTAAAAACATGCAACTGCAAAACCAAAATATCTTTGAACTTTTGATAAGCGAATATGCTGTTGTTATCAGTATAGGTTAGGTAAACTAATATATAACGGCACAGCGTCATAATAGTACTATCACTGGATGTACATTTTTTACTCTTGCAAGACTGCCTAAACTCAATAAGGATATGTGTTTTTTTTTTAGGCTTTTCACAAGCCATTTAAACTCTTGGCCGCCAAAACTATGTCCATCATTCTCTATCATATGCCCACTCTCAGTCCCATTCATTTCTTCTAATAATTCCTTAACCCTGTCCTTCCATCAATAACGATATGTAAAAGCATATAAATCTGGACCTTAGTCATAACCATTCTTAACATTGATTTTTCTTTGTGATTAATGAGCATACAATAATTTTGTAAAGATAGTTTATATTATTATATAAAATTTAGTGTAAAATTGATTTATTTTATTTTGTTTTAGAAAAACATTCATTACTTATAAGAATATGTTGAAGATATATTTTGATTATTCCAATGGTGCAAATGCAACTACACAAAAAGGATGTAAGTATCCTTTTGTTTTATAGGTATTCATATAATGTGAAAACTAGTAACTGACAAGTAGAAAACGGATTCTTTATGTAGTTTAAATATCAAAAAGTTTACTATAGTTAAGTACGCTTCATAGTTCATACAATTTGGAATATATTGACACTTATTTTATTTTAAATATTTCGGGGATAAAGGCATATTTTGCTCTTTTTTATCACTTTTGGAAAAACACATTGTGGGTAATTCCAACAAATGGTTAAATAAGTGACAAGAATTACTTTATTATTTCATACACACAGTAAAGTATTTTTTTTTGTCGAAAAAGAAGAGTTCAAGGTGGGACAAAAATTGGTTGCCATCCTAGGTTATTCTTATATGAAACAGAGTATAGTATTTAATGTTAAATAATTTTGTGCAGTTAGTTTTTTTATAGGTATAATACAAATTTAGGTCCAACATTTAGTTTCTAAAATTAAAAACCGATTTAATTTGTACATGTTGGTGATGACTTCTACGTCATCTTCCTTTTTTTCAGTCTAAAAGTTATATTTTGTTTGGTTATGATTTCACTTATTTTGAATATGGTATCTGCTTTTATAATGAATATAGTTTATTATGCAATGGTTTTTTAACTTATGTCAACAGATACATTTAACAGAACCACAAAAAAACTAGCTTACTTTGAGTTTAATACAGATGAAAAAACCGACAGTGAAATTGCAGCAAATTTATGGAATAAAATTAAGTTAGTTTCAGATAAAAATTGGGAAATTTTAGCTGTATAGTAATTTTATTTATTTGTAATGAAGGCTAATATGTATATTTAAAAAAATAATTGTAATTAAGAATTTGATTTTTATCTTGAACAATTGTGAACTGCCATTTGGCTTATTAGTTGATTTTTTTAATTATAAACAGGTGACATATTTTTATTTCAGTTACTAACCTTTTTGTTAAATAAAAAGTCTTTTTTTATCATACAAATCACGCATTACTTATTAGTCATTAAATCATTTGTTGTACAAAAAAATTAACATTTTTAATTGAAGAATCTACAAGCAATATTTGAAAAAAAATATTTAAATAGTTTTTATTAAAATATGTTATGTGTAGTGTATACTATATGGTATATGTTAATGTTAAATATTATTATCTTATACTTGGTTAATTTTTAATTGTACTTTATTTTAGTATATTAAGATGAAGAAGGTATAAAATAGTATAATTTTTAGTTATGTCTTTTAGTATTATATTATCAATTTAATATTCTAATTTTTAAAATGTATTAACGTTTTAATTTTAACTATATTTTTATCTATGTTTTTGTACATAATAAGGTAAACTATTTGATGCTAATAAATATTTTTTGGATTAATAATAATGACACATAACAGTTCATATATACTAACCTAATATAATTTACCTATTTTGAAAATAATACATATTATACAGGTGTCCCGTGAGGATTTACCCATACCGATATCTCCTGAAATAATGGAGATATCATAGTTCTAGTTTTTTTTATAGGACTCACAGGGACAACACTGACTTTCATGTTTTAATTAATTTTAATATTTTAGTAAAAAAGTTACAAAATATATTTCTTATTTAATTATTTAAAAAAAAATAATGAAGATAACCATTTTGTAGAATTCATTTTACAAAAGTATTTGTTAATTTTTCTGAAAATGTTGACGTTTCACCATTTTATTTTCATTAATCTCCTGATTTTTAATATTTTTTCTAGTTTCATGAAAAATTGCTAATTATTTAATACCATAGTGGTATCAAACATGTGGTTCGTGTTCGTACAGCCGGCAAACACTTTCAGTGTGGTCAGTAATTTTTCTCGAAACTAGAAAAAATATTAAAAACCAGGAGATTATTGAAATATCATAATGTCAATATTTGTAGAAAAATTAACTCTACAAAATGGCTATCTTCAATTTTTTTTTAAATAATTAAATACAAAAAAATATAACTTTTTTACCAAAACATTAAAATACATTAACATATGAAATATTTGCAGTTCTTGTCTCTATGAGCCTTATTAAAAACCAGAATTATGATTTTTCAATTATTTCAAGAGATATCGCAATGGTAAATCCTCACGGGACACTCTGTATATTGATTACTGTTATTGATTTTATAGTTGAATACCTGTACTTTTTTCTTCTAATAATATTTTGTTTAAAGGTAAGTAAAAAATAGACTCCATTTGTATGATGATTTGAAAAGCTAAGGTATATTTTATATTTATATATACAATAGTGTATACTGCACCTAATATAGGTTATCATTTTGTACAGTACTTTGTTCGTTGTTTTAACTACTTATCGCAATACAATTATTGAAGTTTTGAATTAAACGATAGTTCTCAATCGGCGAAATATAAAATATTTAAACAACATGATGTCCCTTTTCATCGTTTTACATTTTTTACTACAAAACAATTTGTAAATTTTAATGATTTTGACAAATCATGTCTTTTTTATTGCTGTAGGTAATATCTAAAATTTAAGAACCACTTATGAGGAATATTATATTAAACTGCCAAGCTTTTATAGTTTTATACTAAATCAAAAATTTTTAATTTTTAAAAAGTACAAAAAGAGTAAAATATTTTTAAAAACATTTATTATTTTTAGAAAATAAGAAAATACTAATGTAGATGTACACAAAAATGTTTCCATTAATATTTTTGAGAATATACTAAATTTCTAAGTTGTCAAATACCA
Organism: Myzus persicae; assembly: GCF_001856785.1. Taxonomy (NCBI): domain Eukaryota; kingdom Metazoa; phylum Arthropoda; class Insecta; order Hemiptera; family Aphididae; genus Myzus; species Myzus persicae. Next base: position 109,734 of record NW_019104077.1, on the reverse strand, counting down.
AAATACTACCTTATATTAGCGGTACTATACTCATAATTAGGGTTCGGGACTTCTTGCATTTGCATGTATTTTTGTAGTGGTCGTAGTCTATTCTAAGTGAGTTATAAATGTGTTTTATGAAATGACGAAATTAAATACTAAGTTTGAATTTGCATATTTTTGCATATTTTAAGAAAAGCACATATTTGTGAAATTTTTAACATATTTGGGCATATTTCACATTTTTATATTTTTATAAATGTAAAATTGTCGGAAAAAATCATGATTGGATGGTCGTAGTCTTTCGTATCTAAAACGTACGTCTGTTTACGATGATAGTCTCTTTATCGCTTAATAATCAACCTTTTTATCGACAATATCGACAATTGTATATTTGTGGTAAAACCTTATGAATCCTGGGTTGATACAGATGGAGATGAGTAACCCGTGTAAAAAACATTTTTATTATATTAATACCTACCTAATTTTTAAATTTTCATTTTTATAATAATAATTTACAATATACCTTATGCGTTTTTTAAAAACAAAATACAAAATTAGCTGCATATTTTAAAGTATATTTTGACGATTTTGACTGCATATTTCGATAACCTTAAGTGCAAAAAGTCCCGAACCCTACTCATAATTAATTAAATAATATCTTGTAAGCAGACTGCCTATATGTAGTATACCCTATGGAAACACCCCTGGATATACAATTTACAATAGTATATACAATATTTGGTAAAAAATTCAAGTTTACAATTATTCATTTTTGAATTCAAATCAAATAAGAATCCCACTATTTTACTGTAAGTTCATCTTATGTATATTTTGTTTGAAAATGTTGATGTAGGTACTTAATTTAAAATTTGAACAGTTGGTTTCTTAGTTATAAAATGTTTAGACTAAGGTTAATAGTCCTGAAAAACAAATAAAATAGATTTAATATGCAAAGGTTAGGCTAATGGGATTTTGGGGGAGGTCTAAGCCACCCTGCGATTTGTCCCTATACTCCATAATAATAGTAATAATATAATGGGATAGTAGGTATGGACACCTACTTATTAGTTATTACACTTAGACCATTTTTCATTTTTATCAATTATTAATATAGATAAATTTCTTTTAATTAATTAGGTAGGTACTAAGATTTTAAAATCACCATAGCTTCTACATTTTCCTAACCCATTATCATGGACTTCGGACTTATGTCTTACAATTATCCTTAGTATACAAAGTTAAATAACTCAAAACTTTCTTAAAAATTATCTGCTAATCAATGTATTTGTACAGCTCCCAATGGTGAGGATGAGTGACGATGGACGTACAAATGACATATACTTGTAAAATCAATGCATTCATCGATTAGAGTCTATATTATAAATTACCTATAATACTAGCTACCATTGTGCACAGAACCACCAAGCAGTGGGGGCTGCTGACGATCCGAAGCATCCCACCCCTAGTGGTATTATTATTTTTTTTTTTTTATATTTATCAAGTTTCAAGTTTGAATTGTAGTAAACTATCGAGCAAGGACGTAAATGCATATACGTCTTAAGAGAATGTTTGCGCAATAGCGCAATATTTGTTTTCTTTCTTAAGGTCCTCACACATTGCTGCGGTGACGGTAAAATGAGTCCGGACACAATTTACCGCCACCGCGGCGGCACCGCCAAGACAAAAGAATTTTACCTCTACCGCTGCAGTGTGGGGACCTTTATACTTCACATAAAATAGTTTTTTTTATGATTTTCAAGTAACCTTAGAGTAAAATCACCTATTGCAATAACTAAAGACGATATTTTTTTGTCAACCCTGCGTCGAAAGTTCAGTTTTCGATGACAGTTGAATTGTTAGAATGTGGCCTTTTTTGTCCGGAGGGTGGTAAAGTGGGAATCCTCAAAGTGCGGGGCCGTAAAATGGAAATCAATCTTATATTCATATAATAACCTCCTTGCATGATTCATAAACATTTTTCTATCATGAAATTTCGTAGAGTAATCTGGTTGATGAATAGATCCTGTGGCCTGCATGACCTTTTGTCGTGATCGATGAACTATGATGATGGAGATATGTAATAAAAAATAGTGTGGCTATCGTACGGTAAGGCAATTTCAGTCTTGGGCGAAAGTCTTATGTTCCACGTCGTCCGTGACTGAAAAAGTTCATTTCCAGCTCTTGCCACACAATATATACTATTGAGGATTTGGCATATGGGTTTTATATTCTATCATTATTTGATTTTGAATTCGACTTTCAAGTTAAAAAAATTATTTTTGTAAATTTTAATAGTAATTAAACTGTTTTGAGACAAACCGAAATGTCTTACCCTCAAAAATATATTATCTATGATTTTCGTGATGGGTGGTTTTACTCTAAGCAACTATTTTGCATAAGCAATTTACACTAGGGACATTTTGCCTATTATGTGCACCTGGGCCAGAGAGAGAAGAAACAAAAAGTGCGCTGACATTATCTAAACGGATTGGCTACCTATCACATAAATAAAAAATAACAATGGGTACAACTGGTGTTCTGAAGGTGTCGTGTTGGTCACTGTAATGGATGTGTTAAATTTGTATTCAATGATACCTATATATCATTGTATACGAAAAACGAATCCGAGTGAAGACAGTGTGTCAGCCTAGGGCATTTTAAATTATATCATTAATATTATTTTAAGTAATAAATATTAAATTATTACCTTATTTTTGACTATATTGTAATATTTTAAGAAGATATAATAGGTAATACAGGCATAAATATAGACTAGAAGAAGAAATAGATTTGTAATAATGAACTTCATGTCTTCATATTACCAAAATAAAATGTAAAATCACATATTTCATCAAATATGTAAGTTTGTGAGAGTTACATATTATTATAATATTAACAATACATTTTTAGTATACAATTTTTTTGTACGAACTATTATAACATTTTTTTTCGGTTTTCGTTCCCAATGATTTATCAATGAATCCGAATTGAACACATACATTATCGCGGTGACGTAATGCCGAGGACACTCGACAGTTGGCACCTTTACAGCAGACTGCAGAGAGTTGGTTACCTGCTGGCTGTTTCCCTCCCTTTTAACTTAACTTTATTATTTAGTTATTACATTAAGTTTGTACCTCAACTTTGTTACACAAAATCATTTATATGTTGAAATGACGTTAACTTTACTCGGTTTGATTTTTTTTGTAGAATAACTTATATTTGGACATTGAAAGCCGAGGGAAATTGAAGGCACACGAACAGCTTGAAGAAAGACGTAATCTATATAATATTAGTGACACTTCTTATGGTTTAAATATTTAATGTAATTTAATAGTTAACTAATTAGTTCAGCGAGTCTCCCCATTTGTGCTTCAGGGCTCATGTGTCTTGGAGGGATTGCCAGGAATTTCAACCGTTGGTAAGTTTTGGAGCAAGAGTTTAGAGAGAGAGCCAAGGTGTTTAAAACAAAAAGCTCTTGCCTCTTTCATATCGGTTAAAAAATTTTTTTATAATTAGGTACCTATACCTAAGACCCAACTGTTATAACCGTGCTATATTATTTGTACCTTTATGGCTTTATGTAAATAGAATAATGCATTTCATCAAAATTAATAAGAGTGTTGACTTTATAGTTTATTAACTTAAGTTTGTTATATCACTGTATCAGTTATCAGTAAATTATAGCTTATACAAATTAAAACATTAAGAGGTTACATCAGTATTTTTTTTCCAAGTCTTATTCACGTATATCATGTAATAATATACCTATCAATTGAATCAACTGAATCGATTTTCATGTTTCCCTTTCATTTTATAAAGCAAATATTTTACACTGCATCATTTGGCTAAAATACTCAACTGTTTTCTTTGTCGAAGTATTTGATTTTCGGTTGAGTGTAATTCACGGTAACCTATTCACCTATGTATATTTTAAATTTTTAAATGTATTTTACTTTTACGTGATCAAAATTAAAATAAAAACTATACAAGACTAAAAAGAATTACTTAAGTATTTTAAAATTAGTATTTGATTTTAAATACAGGTACTGAGCAAAAATTATTTTAAATACTTTTGCTCTAGACTCTAGTACTTTACAACACTGTAGGTAGGTAGGTATAAACGTAAAGGCTAGCCTAACCTATATGGCTGTATATTATCATATTAACATATGCTTACGCAAATCTCAGCAAAAAAGTTCGGAATAAAAAAGTCCTGGTAAAAAGCCCACAAAAAGTCTGTAGTAGATAAGTTCTAAGACTAAAAGTCCGGAGTAAATAAGTCCGGTAATCGGTATACCTACATAATATTATGTAATAATATTTAAAATAATTTAAAAAAATAAAACATAATAGTTATAGTTATGTGCTTAGTATTATTACCATCATAAACATGATGTATTATAATGATTTCTCGGTTTCGTTAAGTACCTATCAACTATCGGGTATTACCGTTTTCCGCCAAAATCAACCTTTCCGTTTACTGTCAGTTTAATAATATGTATATATATCCATTTTCAGCCACCAAAAATTTCAATTTTTATATTTTGGTAACCCCTTATTGTAAGAAATCAATTATTATACATTGAGGAAATGATTAAAAATAATTAAAGTTGCTTAAATTAATATCATTAGTCAGTAAGTGATAGTAATGTTTAAGTTGTATATCCATAAAAGATTGATAACATATAATATGCATTATACCTGCTTGTAAAATACTAAAATACTAATTTGTGTAATTGAATTGTGTAGGTTAGGTTAGGTTACCTTATAATATAATTTAATTGTATAGGTACAATTGAATATTAAACATATTACTTTATTTACTTTTTTTTTTTTAATTGATCCTGAGCCCGGCAACTGTGGCCATTAGCTATTAGTAGGTACTGTAGGTTTTTGTATTGATGGTTTGTATGTTTTTGGTACGGTAGGGGGGAACACGTGTGTGTTTGTTTTGGCAGAATTTCGAATGGGGCACCCGTAGGTTTCTGCCATGCGGGGGTGGGGGATGGCAGCACTTGCTCTCCGGTCACCGCGACTTGTCCGGAGAAAAATGCCGCCCGGTGGCCGAGGATCGAACCGCGACCGGCTGAGTCGCAGCGGAAGAGTCAGACCACTCGGTCGCCTCGTCCCCCAGTTTTTATATATATATATATAATTAACGTTATATTAATCAATTCATATAAATGTTATTATGTTATTACATATTTATATATACTTCATTTGTTTTATCTGTATAATTACCTAGATATAATTATATAATTATCCTAGAAATTGATCACTAACAGCATGATTATTCCCCCGTCTTAAACCATTTAAAACTTACTACTCTTTCCGACAGAAGAGTTTTAGCCAACTTCAACTTCCTCAATAAACTTGTAAACGGCTCCATTAATGCACCCGAGCTACTTGCAGAGGTGAATTTTCGAGTTCCGTGTAGATCTTTTAGGCTATCTGCTCCCAATTATTGTCCCTCTTCGTTCCACTAATTATGGCCGAACGCCGAAACCACCCTATCTACCGTAAGATGCGACTATCAAACGAGAACTTCTCTAGTGCATAGAAATAATAAATTTTTAAATTTATTACATTTGTTCTTGTTATGTATTTATCTTTTAACTGTACCTTAGGCACCAGCCCGTAATGTAATGTAAAATAAAAAAATAAACACGTTTCTATGTATATAGGTACAATAAAAGAGTATTCATTTAATTTATAAGTATGAAGTGAATGTGTTTGAAAAAAAAAAATTATTAATAATCGATCATCAATAACTTAACATGTTTTCATATAGTAATGACCAATGGGTTACCAAAAGTTAAAAACCGAAATTTGTGGCGGTGGAAGTCGAAATATATGTTATCGTATTGGCTGTACACGGGAAGGTTGAATTTGGCCGAAAAGTAGATCTTCCCAACTATCTAGTTAACTATCTTAACAAAAAAAATTACAGTAAATATAATATACGTATAACAATCTTTAAAAAAAAAAAAATTCAATGATTGTTATGTTTATCTAATATTATGACTTATGATACTTATCAGTTTCATTAACTATCGGCAATAAAACAATATACCTACCTACCTATTAAAAAAAAAAAATTCGGTATCTATGAAGATATGTATAACAATATTTCGAATAATATATTCAACCGATATATTTTGCGAATATTTAGCCTATATATTGACCTACAAGATTATTTATTTATTTCGTCAGGTAAATCATTTAGTTTCAATTTATATTAATACTAATTGAAAGTTTGCTTGTGCATCACAGCATATTTTTCCTTTTACCTAATAATATGTACCGGACTTTTTCACCACGGACTTTTTGGTAGTATATCGATTAAAAGTATCGTTGGACACGTCATAGTTTAATACAACGTTTTTGGTGGTTTTCTACCTTAAAAATTCGATGACAACTGTTCTTACTGCTATTGCAACTACATTATTTTATTAAATATTTTATACAGCGGTTGCGTCCTTTTGCAGTGTGTACACTGTATCTACTAGTTTCATATTGTTTATTTTTCGCAGTTAACGAATCCTCCGGGGTACTAACAATTTAAATTTTGATTATAGCATGTACTCATGACTCTTAACCAAATAGTAATAAACTATTTTAGATTATAATATTATAGGTAGGTACCTAATGCAGTCTTTTTTTTGTCGTGTCCGAGAGACCGAAACGCATATACAAACTTGCATACGTAGAAACGCGGGCGCACCACACTCAGGCACACTATCTATGCATATACGTGTACGATACACCCAAACACACACATACACATACACTCACACAGTCGAAAAAAGATGAGCGGCCGCCTATGTACACATTTTGTGGAGCGGTCGGTTTCAGTTTTGGTCTTGGCGTTGCACGTGCCGGGCCTTATCACCGCCGTCATGTCGGCGAATGGACACGTGCCTTCATCCTATCGTGGTTTTCGACGACATTAATCATCGTTATTTGTTGTATCATATGGGCAGTTCTGTTCTTTTTTAAAAAATTTTTTGGCTTTTATTGTTTTTACCTACGTTTTCCGAAATTCTCTCACTTGATGAAACAATTATTATTATAGTTGCGTCGAAACGAAAATATGGCGTTACTGTTGAACTACTCGGGGTGCTTTTGGTAAGTTCTATTATATAATAACCAAAAATGCTATATTATAAAAAAAAAATAGTTTGTATATTTTCTGTTCCGATATTATGGAAGGATGATATGTGAATGGGAAGAGTGCTAATAATTATTTATAACAAAACGTGGCGATTTTTTTTTAAGCGATAAGTATACATTTTACAGCTCGAGATATACGATAGTAATTACATATATACCTACCTACTAGAGATAAGTAATAATATATTCGTTAAGGCTTTCAATTTGTTATAATTATAAAAACAAATATCGTTTTTTTCCGTTTTCCGTCATCATCTAGTTTCTACAAATTCATTAGCTGTATCATATATGTTTAACCATCATAATAATCTATCCTAGTATATACCCTACTATACATATTATTATAAAACATTTTATTATAATGGAAATGCTTTCAACTTTCCAAGGGTTAAATTAAAATTTTTTTTCATATAATGTGTTGAAAAATATAACGATTTTTCGTGGTTTACAATTTTTCTTTCAAACAAAACTTATGATATAATACATGATCTATCTTCATATTTTTTGATTAGGTAATATATAGGTAGTAAGATAAGTAAAATGGGAGATAAGTATTTTAATTTTTCATTCATAACTTAATATTAGATACCTTGGTACCAATTAAATGGGAAAAAAAATATTTTACTTTTTTATTTCACTATTTTAACTGTCAATATCAACTTTTTAAATTAGTGACTAATTTTAAATTAAGTACATTCTACAATTATTATAAAAACAAATTTTGAATTTATGAATGACAATTTTTGTATTCAAATAAATAAATTAAGATACGAGCTTTAAAACAAATCAGTTTATGTTCAAGGTTCAGAATTTCAGATGTTTTTTTAGCTATGTTATTGTTAATTTAATAATATTTTCATTTATATTTTAAACTGAATTTTTAAATTTAAGTTTCATTGTCTAATAAATATAATATTATATTGTAATTATCTGATAATATTAATGTATTAAAATTAATTTATTAGTTAATTTTAAATAGATTAACACAGAAGGTAACATTTATAGTAATAAATTGTTCATGAATTAATGATACACAAACTAAACAATTTAAACATTTCTGTTACCTATAGGATATAATACATTTTCTTCAACATTAGTCTTTTGAATAATTTGTAATAAAATAATTTTTAATGTTAATAATATCACCACTCATCCTTGTATTTATTACATCGTTAAACTTTTTTTATGTGGTAATATTGGGAGTTTACTTTTTTTGATATCCTAAACCATCATCATTTTTCGGAAATCACCATCGTAATATGATATCAATAATTTTCTATTGCATACTTATACTATTTGATTTTTATCAGCACCAAACAACTAAAGTAAAATTTAGGTATATAGGTACTCTAATTGTTTGGCTCCCGTTTAAATGTTTATAAAAGACATGAATAATAACCGTTGCCACCGCATCGAACAATTTCTTTTTCGAACGGCGCTGAGTTATTAAATCGTTATAGAATAACGGGAAATAAATCCATTTGCGTGTTTCTGGTGAATTATTATTTACATAATTACAATGATTAAACTTAGCAAATTTGGTCGAAATAGCTCGCTAATAATAATTATTATAATAGGTACTGGTCGTGAAAATAACTGAATAAAAACATAAAGGATAACGGTTATTTTAGTATTATAATTTGTTTTTAAAACTAATTGATATGTCGATAAAAATCAGTTAAAAACAAAATGAGTAAAAAAATCGAATAAACTAATTAAAAAAAGCCGTTTTACCGCTCAAAGGGTCGTATTATTAGCAATGTTTGTACCTATATACATGATATGAACATTGGTTGGCGCTGGGCCATAGCTAAATGTTCAAACTATATTGGTAGATATAGTTATAGTTAATGTAGTGAATTCGACTGAAACATGCTATGAAAGTGTATAATATACCTAGCGCAATTTCACGGTCAACTGGAATTCGTTAAAAATATTGAACAATATCGTTTTAATCGGTGTCCCTTGTCCTGTATGTAATTAGAATTTCAAAAAATTAAAATTAAAAATTAAACGGTTATTTATGTAGAGGTGATGTAAATAGTGACCCAAAAGCATAATATTATGTATGTATAGGTACCTACATACAATCGCGAGCACAAATATATACACAGTGCGTCTGCTTAGCACCCAAACGGATTTCCGCAAAACACGCCCATCGGTTTATGCTAGTGGAAATTAAATTCGAATTTATTGCACACCCATTTTCATTATTTAAACAAACAGAACGTTAGTGTATTGTTGGGTTCTTTGTCTTATTGTGTAATAATAAGAAATAATACGAGAAAAAACATACCCTCGCGAACACTTATTATTTAGTCGTATGTATAGTTATGTATAAGTAGTGATGTAATAATAAAGTAAAGGAATAAATCCCTGCTGCAATGAACAGCCTTAAGTATATTTGGGGGTATACCGTTTTGCATCCGTTTAGTGATACCGGAAGCCATTTTTTTAAAATTTTATAAATTCGACAACTGTACCTAATGTTATATAAAATATATAATATATTAAACTATACGCAAGGCGTATAATGAATGATCCTACTTGAGCATATAATTAATGATTAGTCGGAGGGAACGCGGATTAGTGTAGGTTAAATCTTTTTTTTTTTGTTCGATGAAAACCCGAGTACAGATTTTGTCCAATTGAATATGAGTATTAACATTTCTATTGTTCAGAACAGAATACATTTGTGTATGATTACTTTTGTACTCGGGGACTGAGGGATCATAGAATGGAATAAGGCTCTTTCAGAAGTTCAGAATTCATAAACCTAAAAATAAAATAAAATTTCCATTTCCCTTTGTATACATGTATAGTACACTAATAGCACTATTTTGAATTTTCTACAATTTGTGTTGGCGAAAAATGAAAATGACAAGTGTTTAAGATTTATATGTTATGTGTAGTAATAATAAAGTCCAAAGTAGAAAACCGCAATCAACGATACAAAATACTCCAAAAAGAAATTTCTGTGAGAATAAAGTATTTATTTAATATATTTTCCTTTACGAATCATTTTGTAGTGCATTCCGATGCCCATATTACACTTGTAACGAGATTTAATCATGTCTGACGGACTGACGGCTAACGAAGGAACATTTCGGTCTGTCCCCTATTGTATTGTTGGAAACATTGTTGGACAATAATATGAATATACAGTAGACACACTAACACCATCAGACGTTATATATTGGTTTATATATAATAGAATTATTTAACAAGGGTAAACTATACGCATTATTGCAAAAAAAGCTTTATACCGAAGTGGGAATGAACATTCAGAATAATCATAAGACGCTTGTCACTGTTAGTTAAAGTCCACGTGCATGTCCTTCAGGATTCAATGTATCCTTTAATGTCGAAACAATCAGTTAACCCGTAGCTGATATGCTCATACATAATATAGCTAAACAAAAATACTGAGGTTAAATCGTAAATTATTGTGAATTTATTATTTTGCAAATGTTTGTGTTCAAAAAACGATTAGATACGGTATACTAGATACCTAATAGGTGTCATATCGTGATAATTTATAAAGTTAAATGTGATTTAAAATGCCTATACGTGCAACCTAACCTATTCATCACATCGATTCAAGGTTAATCTATTTAATTTCTATTTAAAATATTCTTTCTTAAAGAACTATTGAATACGAGAATTTAAAGTTAGAATGAAATATGGGAAAATGACAAATGAAGATATTACGATAGGTAACTTTAGCTTGTATATCAGCTTATCTTTTGTACATTTTCATACTTCTTTTATTTGTTAAAAATAAAATGATTTGCATTTACAATTAGTTACAATATGTCATCGCTTATTATTTTTGATGAAGAATTTATTTAGATAGGCATAACATTTTTTGTTGAGTATTTTTATGGATTTAATTTGATATCCGTTGGAAAACGTATCAATTATAATAAATTATACCTCATGTTTTTTATACATATTTCATGAATGCATTATAATCTACATATTTTATTATAATAACTTTTATTTTCACATAAACATATACTATATTTTATTACAATTACTTTATTTTTACAATAATTTATAGTAATAATAATGGATGACTCCAAAAGTGAATTCTCGTAAACCAAAAATTTGGATATAGGTTCATTAGGAAATTGTTTGTTTAAGTTAAACACTTGTGTCCACAGTTTGATCTTAAAATATTTTGTCCGTTATTAGATGTAAAATAATAATAATAGTCAATTACCTATCTAACACAATATAAACATTACCGGTAAAGTGTTTGTTGACATGTTTCTGACCCATAACGATATGTAATTTTTATTAACCACGGGTCAATAATGGATTACTTTTTATAGTTTTATACATTATAACAATAGTTTTCAAAATGTTGGTACTAGTGGATCCGTCTGGTTTCTTAATTGCAGTAATTGCTGTGTTAACCAAACAAAACCACCTGTGGTAATAGAGTAATACATCAGACGCTTAGGTATTAGGATTTTTATGAAATCTCGTACTCACTCGATTAAAACAAAATTAAGAATGTATAAGGTCTTGTTAAAAAAATCAAATTTTGCTTGATAGTATATACACTAATATAATAAAGTGATAATGAATTATATTTCATAAAACATAATTAATTTCATTTCATTTTAAGCATAAATGTTTAAAATCCACTAGTAATAGAGACAAGCTTATACATAATATAATATTGTTAGTAAAGTTCTTCGCTGCAATTCTAATTGCTTAATTTCGAAAACTCCTTTCTGATCGGAGATCACTTTTTTTCCAATAAAATAATATGGGCATGTGCTTTACTCGCAATCTTAAATAAATATCTTAGTTTACGGAATTTATGTTTATACTGTGTTAGGTAGGTCAAAATATATGTGTTTAATAAGACTTTATGTTGTCATAATTGCTTATTGTTGATGTGCGAAGTACAACATCGATATTGTGTAATATTGGCACTCGTCACGTTTTCATTGATGTATTCATGTAGATCTATATACGTGATATAGAAAACAACAAAGTATTAGATAATTTCTATACACATTGCCTCTTAAAATCTAAAATAGTGTAGTACTAGAGAATATATTTAATGCGTTCGTATCAAGTTACGACATTTTAAACGTTTAGTTTTAAAGAACTTCTTTAAATATTTACATTTGCCCGTAAGGATTTTAGTGAAAATTATTTTATTGGTCTTAAAAAAATGTAAAGGACGCGTATACAGAATTTATAGTTTTATAATGTATTTATATACATATTATATTTATACTGTATGTATATATATATATATATAGCCGCATTCAATTGATAACATCACGTATACTTTATTTTTGAAAACCATAATATGTAATAAGCGTTTGGTTTTAGTGTTTAACATCATACATTAAATAGATACTTGAGGTTTTTTTGTTTTGATCAATTTTTAATCAATTTTTGTAATTTTAAAATATAATACATAAAAAAGATGCACTATCCTTGACAAATAGCTTAAATTATAAAATTGAAATCTGAGTGATTATAATATTATACTATTAGTATATTGTTTATAAATATAAACCGGAATAAAAAGTTTCCCTTTTAAATTACAGCATATAATTTTTTGAATGCGAAGTAGATATAATTTTAGTATATCAATTTTAATATTTTATAGATATTACTTAGTGAAATTAGATTAAAATTAAATATTAATATTTTCTTTATGTAAAACAATTTTTATTTTTCACGTCTACGATTAATATGTAGGTAGAGTAATATAATAATTATATTGGTCCCTTAAACATGATTTTGTATTTTGGTGGTCCACGATTAGTCTATTAAACTCTAGTGAGCGATTAAATAAATACATTTTTTATGCAACTCGGCATAAAACTATAAAAGTATATAATATTGTGATAAGATTTAGAATATGTTTTATAATTATAAAAAATAACAGAATGAATTTATACGATTATTAAAACGTAAAATAAAGCGAATGAGGAAAATTAAATATTTAACATATATCAAAATAATAATCGTCTAATTGTATACAGTAATTTAGCTTATCACACTTTTCTGATACATATAATGTATGATTTCGTAGCTTAGTCATGTAAATTATATGCAACATTATATAATAATATATTATGATACTAATATGAGTGTTCGTACAGTTATTTTCAATATAATAATATGTTAGTATAACTGTATAAGTTATTCTGAGCAGATAGTCGACCATATAAAAATAATAAGTATATATAGAGATTAGTGTCACTCACTATCTATATTTACATAATATTCAAAACTTTATTCAAGATATCTTTCAAAGGGTTCTTGAGCCAAGGGCTTACAACGAAATTCTAATTTTAGACAGAATAAATATGTAATGCAGACAATATATTATGTATATAGTCTATACTCTATACCCAATACCCATATTGATCTATAGTATATACACACATTGAGTAATTTGGTGGCATTCGCTTATCCTAACGTGTTGTATAAACCGGATATTGTTTAACCGTTTAATGTGTATCGTAAGTGTTGTTTGAACTCAGTACTTACAGAATGATAAAATTATCGATTTACATTAGAAAGTTGTGTTAAATTCAGTATTAAACATTGGTTAATCTATTTAACCAGGCATTTTATTGAGATTAAATTATTATTATTATTATTGATTAGGTACTTGTTGTTAACAAATAAAAAATGTATTTATTTCTTTTAAACTTTAGTAGGTACCTACCTTTTGTACATGCTTTATATAGTTTCGAAGTAAGTATATATTAGTAATGTAAGCAACTATTTAAAATATTACTTTGTAGGGAAATTAAGTCAAATATAATATATGTAGATCTTTTATATATGGGTTGTAAGACACTTATTATTTATCATCACGACTTTGATTAATAGTAATAATATATACATGTATTATAGGTACCTGTATAGATATACACGATTATGCATGTTATGATCCTATACTACTCGAAATTCCAATCGTAACTTAGCGGCTGACACTGTGTTGTTATTTGATCTAATATATATTATAGTTAGGCAAATTGCAGTCCAAGCGCCACTTATCGACCTCGGATAATGATATGGTTCACACGGGATAGATGGGTGTACCAAATTTAATACGTCTAATTTTTTACCTTCTATAGTAGTGTATAATATAACAATATGTAATACATAGGTATACTAATTTCTGTAAACACAAGCTAAAGATTATAGTTATGTTTCACGCGTTTGTTATAATATAAATTATAATATTTGTAACTTTATTGTAACAAGTTATTATTGTAACCTATATAACATCGTTTATTACTTTTACAGATTAAGCAGACGTTATAGTAATTATTATTTATTACACACCTATACATAGGTGAAGTATGAAAAGTTATATTCATATTTAAAAGAAATAATGTATCGATGTGTATATATAGGTATAGTTCTATAACTTGCGTGTAACGTGTATACTTTTAAATACTCTGGCTTATACATAAACGAACTGTTCTTAATTTGCATAAATTACCATTATATATTATATATACTTCAAAACTATTGTGAAAGATTATTGTTCTCTTCTTACCGATAAGTACTCATATATTATTATAATATAATACATATTTAACTAACTTCGTTTAAAAACATGAAATGCATTCGTAACATCAATATTCAATATTAAAATGTATCCGATAGCATATAATGTATGGAGAATTATTTTTTATATACGTCTAGACGACTAGCTTAAACTACGATTTCAATTATTTTAATGATTTTTTTTTGTAAAATGTAAAAGTTGAGAAAGACTAATCTTGCTTTTCAATAGTACGGCTCTCAAACTGTGGTCCTTGGATCTCTAGAACACAGTGAGTGTTTTAAGGGCTCCACGGACATAAAATATCATTCTTAATACAATTTTGCTGTTTAATATTAATATACCTATTATATAATTATTCTTTTACTATCGTCAAAATTGTAAATGATATTAAAAAAAATCTATTATTTGGTCTTAAACCAATAGAGAATTATTGGTTAATCTATGATTACAATTTATAAGTTATAGCATAACTACTTATTATAGTGTTATGAGTTTTCTAGCTTTGAAATAATGTTATTATGCCTATAAATATTATAATATAATTTAAATCTGAATGTTACTAATGTCTTCGATAATAAATATTGTTCGAGGTTTGACTATATGCAATGTTTGACAGGACTAGGTTGTTAATAACTGGACAAGTAGCAGTTGAAAATATATCTAAAAGATATGTGCAACCTGGGGAAGTATAGCACGTGGGCGTCGGCATAAAACGCACGCCTTCATATCTTTTTTCTTGAAATGCCAGTGGCCAAAATAAAATATAAATCGTACAAATCAAAAATGTTTACTTCGCGTGTGAATCGACAATCGTAATATTTTCAGCATATAGTGTCGGATACAGTGGGCGTTTTGACAGTCTAAGGTTTATAATATTCTCCACTTCCACTTTTTTATTATTCCATACCCGTTATATTATTATGTTTACGTTACAATCTGAATATATATATCTTGATGAGATGCATTCACGTTTTATGATAATGTGTCAAAACAAATTATATAATTTATTATGATTTCAAGTAAAAATAGTAAATGTTATAGACAAATTGGAGTGCCAACAGTTTTGAATGTCTTAAAGTCAAGCATTTCTCGGCCCTTGGTGTACTAATATGCGTAATGCGTATATATGAAATAAACACCTTTATGAATTGCATTGTCGATTAAGTACCCCTTAAAAGGTTTTTTTTATTTTTATTAAGAATTCCAGTATGTAAAGAGTATGACATATTTTATTTTAATAAAATAATACAATTATTATTTATTTTATTTTTTATTGGTCTTGACATTTTAATAATTTCTGCTTTAACCACTAAGGCCACTAATAATACATTATTATAATGTATAGGTAGATGCTTGAATATTTTTCAAAGAAAATATATTTATTTATGTTTTGTGTAAAGTAATTTAGTAGTAGGTAATTAAAATTGTTGTGCTTTTTAACATTAGGTACACTACAATTTATTTGTACTCTAACTGTGTATTAACTTTTAATAGATATTAATATTTTTTTTGGCTGTTTTAGTTGTTTTAAAATGGATTGCTTTTGTTATTTTTTTATTAATTGTTACATTATTCTTTTTTAGGTTATTAATAATATCGCTAATCTTGATTCAAGCTCATAATCCAGGATTTACCCGTTCTAAAAGACATTCAAACCAGTCAGGATTAATTGCCGTAAGTAATTACTAAACATTCGCTTATAACATTTGAGATTTATGTAAAACGAGAAAAAGTATTAGTAGGTTACTTAAAAAGAGATGGATTACATTAGTTATCATTTATTGATTTATGTATTAATGATCTTTTAGTCTCAACAAGCCTTTAAAATTTAATGTGGTCTTATTTAACTCATTTGATTTTCTTAATAAATAATCTGGTGTGGTTTAAAATACTATTTATTCCAATTTTATAAAAATTATTGTGCATAATATTATAGCTGTAGATTATACACTCATGGAATGCATGTTTCTGCTCATATTGTTTAAGTTTATATTATATAATAACATTAATGTATGATATTAAAAAAATATCTGTGATAAAAGATTGAAAATCATATCATCCCGAATAATAATTATTTCATTTCTACGAACTATGGAGTATACTTACGTAAATTAGGTATAGGTATATAATATATATAATATTAAACCTAGGTATCGTCTGTAAAAATATGATGGGTATGTTATGATTGATATGATTTTACAGTTTTACGATACTATAGGACATTATAATATTTATGTGCTTAAAGTACACACTACACATAGGTATACGTGATTCAATATACATAAAACAATTAAATTAGGTGGAGGTGTCTTAGAATGTTGTGATATTGTATTTGAAATTACATGTTTATGATTTTCTACTACTCGTATTATACTACTTCTTCATCAATAATAAACCTAGTAAATAACTAAAGAAATAATTAACCACCTCAACGGGTGTGTAGTGTTGATTGAGAAAAGAAATACTTATGCAATATTTACCTACGGAGAGAGACACAACGTGAGCCAATGGATTGTCAAACCAGTGATAACTTCTTCTTGGAATTAAAACTGCTCATTAGAAAGTCATTGCACTTGAAATATCTTTTGCCCGTTTAAGATAAATAGGCAATTTAAGTAAATAATGCATTACAATTATAGTCGACGTCACAACGACGAACGACCTTGGATGTTCTAGAAAGCTTTATTTCTATTTATCAATAATTCTTCGGTAAGGTGTTTTTTTACCCATTCAAGGGACACGTGCTTATAATTAAATGTACATCGATGCTGCTATTGAACTGTTAAAATAACCTAGTTTGATAAATTCATGGCCAATATTTAAAATTTAAATAGGTACTACTGCAAATTACCTATATATTTATATACACAAATGTAATAGTAACAGTAAATTATTTACGGAAATAATATTCCAATTACATTTTTTTATAATACAAAACATTCATAAATTATGATTCATAATTGTTTACAATAATATTTATTATGATAATTAAAAAAAACTTAAAAATGATGTTAATACTGCAAACTTATGTAAATTTATCATTAATTAAAAAAACAACTTTAAAAACATAATACGACTGTAAACTAAAATTATAGTGTCATATTAATAAAATAAAAGTGTCGTATGGAGCTGATCGCGAAATTTGTTTTTTTTTTGTCGAACTGTTGTCACAAAGAAATATTTCCACGAAACCATATAGTAACTTCGAAATATCGAATCTAGGAAAAAAAATCCCCGGAAAAAAAATCCCCCAAGATATACCTAACTGTTTTAAAATAATAATAATAATATACGATAATTAAAAAAATATATAAAATTTGAATGATAACTATTATAATATTATCTTGATCACACAGCTAGATTACGCAAAAATTAAAAATAATTATGATAATAATGAACAAATCACATTGCGTATAAAATAAAAATAATATCTATTCACCTATATAATAAAAAGGTAATCAGTTCTCTTGAGTATGTTATTACTCACAGAGTCACAGCTGTCAAAAATTTCCCAAAGTAAATTTTGCAAACCTTACAAAGCAAACTTTGGGGATTTTTTTTCCGGGGATTTTTTTTCTGGGGATTTTTTTTCCGAATACCGAAATATCACACTTTCATAGGTGGAAGTGTGGAGGTTACTGTTTGCTCAGACGCGTCTGACGGTTGAACTATACCTACACAGACTTTAACTGTAACATAACAACTTAAAATCTTTTTTTTAAAGTTATTTATAATGATTGATGTGAATTCATTCAGACGTTTTCTTACTTGGCTACAACCGTAGTAGTAATACCGTAATAATACACCTATATTGAAACAGTTGAAACATTTCAGTAAAATCTGATTAATTACCCGTATTAAAATAAATAATGTCGTCGTTGATCGCTTAGGACATTAATCGTATACGTTATTATTGTAGGTACTATATATTTTGTAGCCGTGATACCCGTACCTAGGTAGTCAAACATCTTTTTAGACGTGATTATGTTTCAACGATCGAATTCGTAAACAATCGGTCTTCATTTTCAGTAGCTTAGAATAACCCCGTCAAAGATATTCTAATATTATGAGCTCCGCAGCGCGTATTATGCAAATGAATACCATTGCGGGCTACTTGTTTTTTGTTTTTTGTTTTAAATTTATACATACGACTTCGTCGTGTTCTGGTCACGGATTCAATTCAATTTGTCACGGATTTTCGCATTTTATTAGTTTCATAAACGATTAATGTCCAAACAGTAGTGTAATCGCGACGGACACGCGAACTCCAGCTACGATTAAGTGTCACGAACTATCCGTGCGTTTTCGCTTCGTACACTCGATCTCGAAGTAATATATTATGACGAACGCTGGGAATATATTAATAATTAATATTGTGAGTATTTTATTATTATTATAATATTTTCACGCGCTCATAATTACGACGTGTTTCGGAAACAAGACGAAAACTTATCTATGTATAATATAATGTAATGCGATTGGAAATAAAATGTGTGCACACCACTCGCACCACACGATATTTGTTTATGTTTCTTATATTTTGAGTCGTCCGGATGATTTATGCCTCGGTGGAAAGCTAATTTAACCGTCGCTGTCGTTGTCAGCTCGGTTAGCGGCGCGGGGGTCGGTTACTACAGAACCGTGGCTACAGGTTTCGCGCTGCGGGCGTATGGTGTTTTTTATTTTTTAATAATTTCTTCATTACCGTCAGTTATTAAGATCCTTACACGTGGGTTGCTGCTCGTTGTTGTCATATAACGATCCCATCTCGATAACGCGCTTCGGATAAGTCCAATAATTATAATAATGCGGAGAAACTGATGCTGCAGCGTCCACGGAGGTCGGAGATATCTCTCTCGCTAGCCACATCTGAAGACGGAAACGACGAGTAAAGAAGTCACCGCTGGCGATCGTCCGTTTCTTGAAATTGTTTAGAACATATTTTTAATTATTTGTAATAAAAGCGATTGTAATTATTTCTTTAATGTTTGAACAATTCAATTTAGGAATTCTCTTCTTTAAACTAATTTTGAATACAAACAATAACGAATTAAAAATCAAAATTTGATAACATATAACAGAAACATAAAACATATACAATGTATAGTAAATAAACCAAATACTAGTTTTTGTTATTTTGTAGGGGAATGAGTAGTTAAATGAAAAAAGTACAAGAAACAATTTTTATAGGATATTCAGTTAAAAAAATATTTTGTTCGGGCACTTTTTTGCCTATCTTCAATATTTTAGGTCAACATTGCAAAAATTGAATCAACTTCAGCCCTCTTGAGGCACAATTTAGGGTAGACCAATAAAAATGTCATCATCTATATACATTAAGGACCACCCTAATAATATACATTATATACATATTGCATTTTTTTGGTATCGTCATTAGTATACACACCTAAGTATAAAACTTCTGTTGCTAATGTAGATTCTTCTTACTCTTATATGCTAATCTAATTACTAATGTTCTTTTACATCTATTTAGTTTTACTATACGCGATTGTACGACATACTATCTTAATAAATTCATATTAATATTATGCCGATTTCCGTGTGGATTTAAGATTTTTTTTATTTTAGTTTCGAATTTTCGCATATTTTTTTTTACAGTGGGTATGCCTTCTGAATTTAGTTGATTACCTATCAGATCACAAATCGCTATAAATTTCACAATTTTTTTTATTTCGATTCTAATATAATAATATTGTAAATCCGTTTACTCACACAGCGTATTTTAATTCTTAGATAGAATGAGTTTTAAAGAATATGTTTCATATTAAACTGTGTAATAAATAAATCTATCACCTAACACATTTACGCGTTGCGTGCTAATGTATATAGTGATGAATAATAAATTAATTATTGATTCAAATCTTATTTTCTGACTACTCCAATAAAACTATAAATCAAGTAGGTATCTAAAAATACATCTATGTGAATATATTTGTAGTTTTGTTTAATTTAAAAGTTAACTGAAAGTTTATTTGTTGTTCGGTCGTTTGTATAGAATTGAGTTATTTATATACGAGTATAATCTTAAGTTTTGCGGTATAGCCGGTATAGGTATTCTTGGCCAAACGGAATTCGGTTTATTATAGAGTACCTAATACAGTTCAAATGATCTGACTCGGCGAGATGGTCGTGTATCGAGAGCGTATTACTCAGTTATTTGGGCGGAATAATTTCGTATTAAAAGGTTGGACCGGATCCAATGTTGTTTTTTGTCCCTATTATATTTTGTCAATCCAGTGAGCCATGACTGGTAGTTTGTCAATGTTGACAGGTCCGCTTATGATTCCATTTATAACAGAGCATTTTTTCTTTTTAATTTATCAAATTTCACTTCACCGGCGACACATCTATTTTCGATACAATTAAAAAAAAACATACGGCGCTTACAAGCGGAGGGTGTGTCATGGCGTGGTTATTGACGTTTTTATAATGTATGCAAATTTTTATTTAATTTTTGGACAAGTCTAAAATTTGGAAAAAAACAATGTTAACATTTACATATTAAATATACTTATTGATTCGTGTATTCTTCAAATACGTCCATTCTATTGAAAACAACGTGTTAAAAATTATATTATTTTTTTAATAAGTGTTAACATTTTAAACGTGTAATCAAATTTAACTTTGACAATTGCATTTTGATAATACTTATTGGTAGTATAAAACTCCCATCGACATGTAACATATTATACGAAAAATTATTTCAATTTTACCGACAACTTTTTATAAAAACAAAATTGTTATCTGTTTATCATATCTATATAGATCTTATTTTAACAGTCAAATTTAAGAGGATGCTATGTACACGAATTCGTTGTCTCTGTCACGTAAAATACTAAATTCATGTTCCGCATATTTTCCAATGTAGTTTTGTTGTTTGCAATAGATAAACAGATAGAATATTCTACATGCATATATTTAGGTACAGTAAAAAAAACGTATAACTTGTTTAAAATTATAATATCTAAAAAGAAAGTCTGACGAGAGACCATGGATAGTGTTATTGTCTTTAAGTTTGATAAAAGGTAAATTTGCATTACAATTTAAAAGAACAAAACTGTATTGTAAGTGCGGAACGTAAATTGAGTAATGAGTACCTACCTATTACGTACCTTATGTAATCGAACTGTAAGAAGACAAAGAGAACGGCCTAATGTGTGTGTGTAGCGTCCTCTAAAATGAATTTGTTTTAAGATATATTTTCTATAAGAATAGGTTCAAGACTTTTTTATCATCCAGATTACTAACATTAAAAATTGTTCAAGGTAATCACTGATCAGTATGTAAAAGTACCTACATAAAATATTTATAATTATTAGTTTAGAAAAATCATTTAAAATTTCCCTTCTATAAACAAAGTGCAATCGCTTTGAATTCGCATGTCAATATGATGGCGCTAAGAACTCGAAAATACCTAGGTATATATTGAAATCGATCAAACTGGCGTTTAAAATCATAATATATAATAAAGTCGCACACTTCCTCCCACCATGAGGTTTTTGTCACCGAATTCATTGTTTTTATTTGATCATTGTGCGTTTGTGCCCATTGTTCTCCAATTTAGGTACTCGATAAAAAGCATCATCCCGATTGTGTTTTATACGTTTTCAATATTTCATTCATCATATCATTTGCGTGATCCGTGTACAGGAAGTGTTTAGAACGCTAATAGTATATTATGAGATATCTCGCCGTTGATCGTTGACCCGTAACCGAATCCGCCTAATGACACATACACTCACATATTATAATAATATATACATAACTATACGACATGCGCTGCACTCTTATTAATTTACCTTTTCGGTGTCTCATCCTAACTGCAGTTATATACGTTTGACTCATGTGCACCCTATATTATTATGCGGTGTTTGCACGAGTTCCTTTTTAAATATTATATTTGATCGCATCGCGTGTATTCTTTCTGCATGGCTTGAACGACTATTGACAAGCCATGTACGAAAAAGAAACAAATACACATATAAGGTTTTGCATAACATTATAATATATTATAATGTGCATTATCATACTATACATTATTATGATTATTACGAGTGTACTTGCCTATCTAATATTATTATTGTATTTACTGTATGTCTGGACGTGCACGCGCCGCCGTCTTGCCGGAGTAGTTGCAGGCTGGCGCCCATCTGAGACGACGAGGTACCTTGTTCGTTAGGGGACAGATCGGTGGACCGTGAGCCGTCGTCGTGTCCGTGCGCATTAATAAACATAAACGCCCACACCCGATGTTCACATTGTTTATACATATAAATATATGTACACTCGCGTTTATACGCTATTTAA
Source organism: Myzus persicae (assembly GCF_001856785.1). Taxonomy (NCBI): domain Eukaryota; kingdom Metazoa; phylum Arthropoda; class Insecta; order Hemiptera; family Aphididae; genus Myzus; species Myzus persicae. Next base: position 86,681 of record NW_019104077.1, on the reverse strand, counting down.
TATATATATATATATATATATATGTCCTCGTGTGCTCTGAGGACTTGTGCGAGCGTATACCTATTCGGTTGATTGGAACTAATCAATATTGTCTATATAGTTGTGCGTATATAATATTATTACTATTATGTTTAAGTCGTAATGTCAGAAAAGAAAAAAAAATTAATAGTCTTATTATAATTTTATATTTATTGAAATAAAACCACCCATCTGAATGTAAATAGTGAATTTATCGTTTACGCACTTACCGCGCGCGCTCGGTCAACAGTTTAATTGGTTTTTGAATTATTTCAATTAGGCAGAGACATAAGACGATGGCTATATTATACAGCTCAACGACGTATAGGTACAGATAGCACAACATTAAAGTGAAAAGAGGTGTTGATGTTTGTTTTCCCTTTTTTTTAAATCGTATACTGCAGTACTATACACCTACCTATTATGGAACACCGTCGTGTAGGTACTCGGTTTTAAGAGTGTATCTATTTTGTTTTATAAATAACAAAAAAAAAACAATATCTACTTACATTTTTAACTTACCTATATTTTTAAAAACAATTATAGTATCATGTTTAAATGAATATTAATAATATACAACAAACTATACTAAGATTTAAGTATTCTCATATTTTACAACTTTACAAGTTTAAGTTTTTTTTTATAAATAAAATCATTTTTTTTTTGTATAAATTACAGCTAAATACTTTGGTCAACATAATTATTTATTTAATTTTGTACAATTATTTTTAATTAACTTATTAATGGTCAGTCAAATATCATTGTTTTTATTTAATATACATTTATTTGATTGTTTTAAAAAATAGTTTAATGCTATTAAAGTTGATAAATATAAATAATATATACATATTTTTAAAGTAATTTGTTATTAAAATAACATTGCAGATTATTATGAATCTAATAATAAATATGAGTACATTATACAATATAACCATAAATTAATGTTACAAAATACAAAATTACATTATTAAATTCACTGAGTAATAAGTTCCGCTGTTCTTGGATTTATAGGCCAGAAATATTTTCTAAAATTATGCATTTTCAAATTATTTCACAAACTACTGACTACTCACTTAATTACTAAAATTTTTCTATATTTTATTTTTAAACAAAATATAATACAAAAAAAAAATAATGATATTGTCAGCAAATTATTTTATCGAAGCAAGTTTTACACTTTTAGTCATTACTTATTACTAAAAAAAAAATAGTCATTAGTGTAATGTGTAAACACTTTACTTGTTAACAGTGTATCCAGTTAAACGTAATCCTTATGTAAATAAATATCTCTAAATCACTTTCAACTGTAAACCACTGATAAAGAATACTTCAAATTAAATTTAAAACAATATTATATTAATAATGTTTAAATTCAATTAATTGCAAAATAACATATGTTTTATAGATTTTTGGTAATGACAATGTCACTGGTTTCAATGTGAATTCTACGTGGAAGACAAATGATACTAAAGATTGGGGAGAATGGTCTCCGTGGTCACCATGGACTCCTTGCTCTACATCATGTGGTCTAGGCGTAACCAAACAAACCAGACAATGTATTCGAAAATCAACTGACGTACAAAGGTAATTGTCGTAAAAACTCCACATAATATATACAATGCCTACTGCCTAATATGATAGTATTAGTTGTTTTAGTTAATTTAATTACATATAAATATATAAATACATATAAATATATAGTTTATACCTAATTATTGTTTTTAATACAGTAGTTATTGATTAGAGTTGAATATTAAGATCATTATTTCAATGCAAACATCAAATTAAACCTGACTGATAAAACGGAGGATATTTAAATATTGTTGTAATTATATCCTTATATTAGAATGAATCCAATAACACTTGATTTCTTTTATTACCCATTATAGATGGGTGGATAAATAAAAGGGGATGGATACAATAATAGTTAGTGGTTATTTCGTGTCGGTGGACTTAAGTATACACATGATATAATATATCTGATGCATTACCTATAATACGATTGTTAGCATAATATGTTGTTGGAATTTTAAAGGTGTTTGTATGTTTACACGACGTACAGATAAGTACATAGGTCATTGAATGTTGTCTATTACTAATTTTACTTTATGTTTACATTTTTTCCGGCACTTTATATGGCATTTAGATTGTAATAACATGGTGATGCACCTCCTTAATTGATCGTTTAGGTGCTGGTTCAAATAATAGACCATTGCTTGGAACCCAACATTACTGTCATTAATACGCGTGTATATCACGTCACGTGATACACCCTATTTATGCCGATATATTACGCCGGGTAATACTTATAAACATGAAGCCCGCCTTATTGTTTTTTCCCTTCGTTCTATTTTCGTAGTGTAAAACCATACGATTTTACGTTTTAATACGGCAGGCACTTAAAAAAAGTGATTCCACATCCAACCGGTCGGCGTTATCCGAGTATTGACCTTCCAAAGTAGCTCAGTGATATTGTTATTAAAGAGAAAAAATAAAAAAATACACTCCCTACAAATTTTAAATTAGTTTTATAATGTATATGGTACATACGAATGTAACACAATATAATAATGACTGGGAAAAAACAAAATAACTTTTTCAAACATTTCATACGACACACAACAGCTATATACAAGTTTAAGAAGTCCTTTTTTAATTCATATGCACCCCGAGTCAATCGGTTAATGCATTTTTTTAGGATACATTTTATAAGCCAAAAGGATCTTATCCGTCAGGCGCCAACGCCACGTCACACGATATATTTTTTATTTAAATTGAACCCGGAATTCGATTTAATATAATATTTTTTGTATTCTTTCGATATGTTGTATATAGGCCCAGTTTAGGGGATGTTTGCGAGTGAATGGTGCTTAGCATATATTATACTTAGCAAAAGCACTTACAATGATTTTTTCCTAAAATATTTTTCTGTAAATGTTTTTCAAGTATGAAGAAGTTTTGCATGTAATACCTTAAAAAATCAAAAAAATAATTCAAAAATATATTAGCTGCAATGATAAATTTCTTCAATAATTTTTCTTAAGTCTAAATGTCGAGAAATCTTATGATAACATGTAATGCAAGTTAACAGACGTATTATAATATTTTTAATCAAAAGTAATTTTTTCGTTACTTATTTTAAATTACTATCTATACATCATTTATTTTATATATTGTACTTCAAATAGTTTTAGTAAGTATTTATTTGTACTCGCTGCACACGTATATTTGTTTGTTTGGTTTTCTTTCATCTTATGTTGTCAATAAAATGTTAATATAAATTAAATTTCCTGTTGTAGGTATAGCTAATCAATATTTGAAATATAATTCATTCAATTGTGTTCATGAACAATGTACATATCTATGAATATAAAATTATTTTTATATTTTTGTGCTACTAAGTTTTAATGTTTAGTTTAAAACATTTTTTAGTAACAATATTTTTTTAATTTGTGACTGTATTTGCGTTACAAGTTTTGAAACTATCGATTTTAAAACGAACAGCTCCATATTATTCATGTTATACATTTTAATGTATTGTTATTTTGTTTTTTGTTCAACTCTTATAGGAATGTTTTTTACAAAAGACAACGTTTGAAACGAGTGTCTGACGTGGACGACAAATGCAGAGGGCAAACAGAGGAAACTAGATACCACGTTTGTAATAAACAGGTGAGCCGAAAGCGGTCAATCATATTATAATAATTTTTATATCCAAGTCCTTATCTCTCTTATTAAATTAATAACTGGGTGCTTCACGATGCGATGGCCATCTTGTATACGGAGTTACGACTCGTACGGTCGATTGTAATTATTATTGGAGAGGCGAAAAAAAATGCGAGTATAATATATTTACAAATAATTATATGGTAACAATGCAATGTGTTTGTTGACTTTCAATAAGTACCTCGATAACCTTTACAATCACCACCGGCTTGTTACCGTATCGTCCGTATCAATAAAGTATTTGTCTTGTATAATAAACACGTTGGGTGCATCCACACGGGCATCACAATAAATCAAAGTATTTTCGTGTGTTTATATTGACCCGAGGTGAAACAGTAGGAGGGCTTTAATCACTAGAAAAAAAAAATACGAGCTTAGGATATTGGTCAGAATGACTGGACATTGTTGAATATTATGCTCTATTCGTGTGGTATAGTACACGGCGGATCCAGTCAGGGCGCCAAAACATCTTCTGAATCGTTGACATCGTCGTTGATGTAACGCAGAGATAATAATTTAGGTATTTTGACTTATAATTCAATCTATTTTTATCCGATTTAATAAAATATCTAAAATAATTGTATTGTTTTAATTTCGATTTATTGAGTTCTATAACCGTTTATAGTACCTTAGTACCTATACATACAAATATATACGTAGGATATTTAGGTAGATGTATTGAGATATAATATATATTACAAAATAAGACATCTAAATATAATAAATGTATCATGATCTTACAACTATAATATTCAACAATTTGTACATAATATACAAAATATTTTCAAAAAAATAAAAATCACGAAAATTGCTTTTTTTCATAAATAAGTTAAATAAAATACTATGTAAAAAAAATTAAAAGGTCAGTTAAGAATCTGACCCTTTCTCAACTATACTATTGATATGAAACAAAAAATAAAGTACCTAGTTTATAGCTAAGAAAAAAACATGAGGGGTTTTAAAATACTACTTGACATTTAGAACTTGGAATTTACCACGTAGTGTAAAACCTACCCAAGTATAAGTCTACATGTTGTCTACAATATAATATGGACTATCATCTATTATATAAGTATAATTTAAATTTGTCGTATAATATTATTTTGTTTAAATATAGATTAATCTATATATTATAGGCGGGTATATATATATTATTATTTATTTGTATAGGTACTAATGCAAATACATTGCAGGCATTGTTGATTTTTAGTTAAATAATGATCTATTTACATAGAAGTCTACGTGAAAAAATGAGTTATTATTACTATTCACTATTACTCTTCCTGTTATTACTATTTACTTCACCATTTTAAAATTAATATGAACACTACGAATGACCATATAGGTATAGTTACTGTAAAATGGGTTTCTTTCGTGACAGTATAACACGAATAAATAAGGTTTTTTTTTCTCTCTCTTACCTATGTTTATATATATATATATCTATAGTTAGTATACCTATACTTGCAGCTTGTTTTATGTGCATTCGATGAACATTTAAACACATCACAGGCTTTCTTAAAAAAAAAACTCATTAATATTATCTTTAACGTATACCACGGTGCTGGTGCTTAACCCCGCCATGAAGAATATGTATTATGTACCCATTCGTTTTAACTATTTACAAAACACCGTTAGTAATTTAATTCTTAATACTGTCCCATTCGGCCCTGTTGACGGCATTTTATATAAGTTGTATGCATCATGCGACCCTCTCTGTTTGGAATTTGACACCCGCCAATCTTTATCACGTCCAATAGTGTAGGAAATTCAATAATACGTATTAATAAAAAGCCTTCTTGTGTGAAATTGAAAAATTCAAACACAAGATGTTCACATGCCGACAAAAACGATGTACCCGACAATCATAATATCTTAAACACGGCCGTGTACATGACTGGCAGCAGATAGTTTGAAATAATAATAATACAATATATTATATACTATACAATAATGAAGCATATAGTTGGTTTCAATATGTGTGATCAAACTTTTAAGTGAACGCTGTAATCCACTATACATTGTACCTACGTAAATCATTTTAAATTTAACAAACAATGTGTATTAGCTCCGGAGAACGTATAGGTACAAGCGGAGGTATACACACAACAAAATCGCGATTCCATGTGGTAAAGACATATAGGTATAAGTACGTGTTGCCGGCGAAGATAAACGAGTGGTCGTATTTGAAAAAATAAACACTCACTAGCAGGCTACAGACACGCGTGTTTAACTGGGTTGTCATTTTGAACAGGCATTTATAGAAGGACGTACTTGGAATGTATATATAATATGCGTGCTCGCGGGAGACAATGCGGTTGACAATTAGGTTGTTTTGAATGCAATCCATTGAATATAATATTTCAGCTTGCCTGGAACCATTTCGTCTTATCCGTCTATTTTTCATTTTCTCCCCACAAAATCAAGTATATATATGTACCTATTGCAGCTGCTGTCTGCTCGTAAAGCGCAACATTATTATAGCTCTTATAGCACTGCACGCTACTCTGTTTTTAATTCGTACCTAACTAGATAAATTTCATTTTCGAAACTCGAAAATAAAAGCCGGTTGGTTTATCCAAATATATACGTACACGAAAAAATAGCTCACGACTGTTGTGACTTGTGGTGCACCAGTTAAACGATTTATTGGCTGGATATAAAATGTATTACAAACTACTGACGGATTCGTTATAGAGATCAAAAGTAACTTTTTTTAAATAAAAAATACAAAATGATGGTTAGCTTGTTTCTGAATATTTTAATTTTAAATATTTGTATTCTATTCGATTATTTAATTACCGTATAACTCATGCTCAACAATTTAACTAAAGTTATTTTTATTTCAGATATGCTTGAATAATACTGATTTTCGGGAAACTCAATGTTCGTCGTTTAACGAAAAGTTATTCAACGGTCAAAAATATACATGGTCAGCATACTATCAAGGTTAGTATTTAAAGTATTTTTACTTTGTTTTTATCATGGTTAACTCCCATCATATTTAATAATACAATTATTATTTTATGTTTAAAATCAATTACAAATATTAATCATGAAGTCTAAAAATAAAAAAAATATCAACGCGTTTTTAATAATATGAAAATATCTATGAAGAGTTATTTGATTAAAAGTCAATAAATGATATAAACTATGAGATGTGAAAACCACAAAAGCAAATAGTATTATAACAAAAATTAGGACTGACTTTCATGTTTTATGCTAAATTACATAATTTTTTTCAAATTTAATTTGTCGGGTAGGTATTTAATATTGTTGAAATTAATTTTATGGCTTATTAAAGATATTAATATATATTTATATTTATATTTCTAACAACTCTTTCTTAACTCTATGGTGTCTATAAATAGGTATTAAATATAAAAAGGCACCAGTTTCATATTATTTTATGAAAATTGCAATACTTCGCAGTTATATCATATTATATGTTGGGTTTTAATGTTTTAGCTACAAATCAATGTGCATTGAACTGTCGGGCAATAGGATATCGTTTCTATGCCATCCTAAAACCGAAGGTAATAGATGGCACATCTTGCAATGGAACAGACAATTCAAGACCTTTCATATGTGTGGAAGGGCAGTGTAAGGTGAGTAGATATTGATTTATTTGTTGGATAATAGTTTATTGCAGAAAAAAAAGCAATAGCAAGAGATAAAATTTGTTCACATTAATAGCAGTGACATGATTTTATAAAGTAAGACGGTAACAATAAAAATTAAAATACGGAAGAATGGCAAGAATGACAGTTTGTTCTATATAAAAACAATTTTACTTATTGTTAAATCCTAATAAACGGATAATGGAAGAATTAGAAAGATAGTTGGAAGTGGATTTAGAGGAATACTACTGAAATAGTAGTGCTTCTAGTAAAACGTCTAGGAACTCGGATCCTAACGAGAAAGGAGCGAATCAAAGGAGTTGGAAATAAGCTTGGGTAGAAAAAGTCAATAGATAATTAGCTTCTAATTATAATAAAAAAAGTATGTACACTTTTTAAAATTATTATTTCAGTAGGTACCTGATGAATATCATTAATTATACTTATACCAATTGCATGAATCACCAATATGGCAATATTCTAGGTTGGAGTTCAGAGTTTTTTATAATTAAGTTATAATTTTAGCTGTACATTTGAAGTACAATATTAATTTAATTCATAAAATACATTTATTACTTTGATATTAAGGTAGGTACATATCTATAATTTGTTGTTTCAGCTATATAGTTGTTATGAGTTAATCAGTAGAAACTAGAAAGATAATTTAGGTTTCATACTTTAAACTATAAAGTAATTACCAATCTGTAGGATACCACGGTACTGTATACTTAGAATATTTTTTATTAAGCCGTCATAAAAATTAACTAAACACTCAATTTTCAGTGATTAGTAAGACTGTCATATTTTTCTGAGATCATTAATTAACCAGAATATTATTGTACTAATCGTGAGTCGTGAAGCGTATTATAAGCTATATAGTCGGTATTTTCTAAATCGTTTGTAGACTATATTTAACGGATTGTACCCACATTAATGTGTGTAGTATGTACCATCTTGAGCGGCGGTGTTTTAGATATTATTATGTTATTATATTACTTAGGAAAATAAGGTGTCTAGTATAATATTTTCCCTCCGGGATATGAAACACCTTTTCACCCCAGAGAACGTGCTGGGAATCATTTAATTTATAGACGATGACTGAGCAACTAATTACCCTGGTACCGCCTACAATCATCAGATTAGTTCTGATTATGTCTCAGTCGTGGACCACAAAAGCTTTTGCGCATGACTGAGTTATTTTCATATTGTTTATAGTTTAAATTTCTAATGTTTTACATATAATGTTCTAGAGAAATAAGAATACATAGTATTATTGGTTACTTGTAGACATATTTTTGTATACAATTTCACCGTGGTTTTTTTTTATAATATTTAAAATCTCTTAACTATTATTCGTGAATTGGATTCTTTATAAAATAATAATTACGTATACCTACTATGGAAATTTGAGAAAAAATGTTTTTATAAGCTGTTCAATTATTTAATGTTTTTACTTTATGTATATGCTTTTATAATAAACTGTATGTCGTGAGTACCTATAGCCTATATAGGTATTGAAACTATAAACCAAATCATAAAATATTCAGTAAATATGTATTTTAAGTATTCACATGCTTGGAACTACTGACTTACTTGAGTGGTTCACAAAATAAAAGCATAGCTATAAAAATATTAATAATTTTGGAAGATTTTTTTTACGGTTTATTATAGATTTCAATAAATCATTAAGCTATAAACTTAATCATACTTGAGTTTTGAGTTTTAGTTTAGTAAACCTGTTGATCAAATACTTGTATTATTTTATTAAATAAATATTATGAGGTCATTGAATACTTGAAAAAAACTGGATTGGTTTTCATCGTTTATGGTTTTTACGATAGTGGTGCTTTGCAATGAGATCAAAATAAAATTAATGTCTATTATTGATAGTAAATGATGAGAGAAATACTTTTAAAATGCTTTAGTAAACGGTTGATCGACAACCGGCTTGTAAATAATAGTGTATAGTGTAATGTTTTTAATGATCCATGGCTACATAGGTGTGAACATGGAACCGCGTAATTACATACAGCACGCATATTATACTTACTTTTGGGCGGTTGCCTCGACTAGCTCTCGTTTCTGTTGTTTTCTACAAAATAATATTACGAGCTAACCAAACTAAGCAGTTGTATTTTAATAAATTTATTTTATTTTTATGAACCGACACTTCTCTTCTATGCTTTTATACAATTTTTTTAATGTACAATATGTACTATATTATAGTCATTTGATTAAAATGTTCGTTCAAAGTAAATTAATGCGTAGCCGTAGCGCCACAGACAGTAGTAGTTCCGCAACACATGTTGCACACGTGTAATGCTGACTAAATTTCAGAGGGGTGTGCTGTTGAATATTATACTGATATTATGATCATAAAATATCTATTTCGTTGCATTTTAATCATAAATGTATATAATATTGTAATTTACTTACATATAGATACGTGTTGAAAACACTTTGACTATTTGTAGTTGGACCTATAGTAATGTGGTAAAAATAACGACTTGAGGTATAATTTTTGAAATACGTAAGCCTAAAGTTGTTTTGTCGATTATTGTATGCTAATATTTAATGACTTGAAGTGATCGTATAAATATTTAATTTCAAGGATCAGTTAACATAAATAATAGTTACGTCTCTCTGTAACTCCATAAGAGGCACGCAACTTGTTTTATGTAGGTATATGCACACTTATTTCGAAACAAAATTGTGTACTCTACTGGAATATGATGTTTTATAAACAAGTCACTATACAGTGTGGACCAGTAGCTTATACGAGTGTTATGTATTATTATCAATGCGAGGAAACAGCTCAGAGTTCTGTGAACAAATTATGCATTTGTCTAGAAATTAATCAATCTAGAGGTAGATATGTCATATACGTATTATTATCATGACATGAAACCTATTATATGCGGTACCTTAATTAATATTGTAATCTAGGTTGCTAAGTCCTCGGCTATTTGCCATTTAGATTGAAAAATAAATAATTTGAATAAAGAAATATGATCTGTGTTTTGTTACGTGGCAAAAAAAATATGTCAAGCATTTTATGTAGGTATCTATATAGGCATAAAGCACACGTTTCGTAAAAATTATTAGCTATAATATTAATATAATCGATCGATTAAAATAGTGTCACAAATATTAACATTTTTTTCTTTTTTTTTACATACGTTAATTTATTACAAATCTATCAAATCTATAGGTATTATACGTTATATATTTTATAACGTATGTAAATTGTGGTTCACCATGTAACTGTGTTGGTGTTCTTGTATAAGCTACTTATACATACACTTGACCGATTCTTGTGAGTCTTTTGACAAACGTAAATTATGACGAACAACAACATTACGTATCCAAAAAACAATAGTATTCGGATTGTATTTACAGTAATAGCATGCTCGTCAACTATCAATGTTTCTAGGTAGTCCGTGTGATTCTGCAATGATTGAAAGTCTTCGTTATTCAGTGGACTTTCGTCTAAAGTTATTGAAAAGGAAATAACGCGGCAAGTCAAAAACGGTATAATATTCAATACAGATACGGAGAACATTTTTCTTTGGACAATCTGTTGACATTTACAATTGTTTTTTTTTCATACATAATTATTAAGTGGGCATGTCGCGTTTAGGGTTGCCCTGGTTATTGTTGTAATGTTTACATCAAATTATTTATTTTCATCGCATGGCTAAAAATGTCCTAATAAATAATTGTATGCAACCATTTACTTAGATACTATTATAATAAGTAATTTAGGAACAAAATTTAATATTTAACATTTTTTGATGTACTTAGTACTTGTAGTCACTGTTAAAACAATATCATCAAGTTTAAGCTTTCAACTGAATAGTATCGTATTCAATAATGTATAGGTAGTTGACTTTGTTTATGTTAATGGAAATATTTTTAATTTAAAAAAAAATTATAAATAACTTTTTATTTATCAATCATGTTTTTGTGAATAACGTCTTATTTTGAGTAATACTTAAGTACCCATAGTAGTGGTAAACAATGTCGTGTATTAAGAATTAATTAAGACTTTAAGTCAGTAACAATGCAACCACACTATTCTATACATAGAGGCAGTTTAATATATTTAAAATAAATGCAAATATTGTGTGTAATATGACTTTCTATAATTTTATTGAAGTTTCTAGAATTATTACTTCAGGCAATGAAAGATTGCAGATAAAATAGCCGAGTTATTTTCATCTAGTAAAAAAATATTTATCATACTTTTATTAGATGTCTGGAAGGCAATACGTATTGTTTATAATTTTTTTTTATCTTTCCTATCTTTTTCTATTTTAGATTCAGAGTCTGGTATGGCATATATTTTGTTTTTTAAAAGTGATTTTTGTATGGACACATTTTTGGGTAGTGAATAAACTTTAATGTACCATCGATGGATTCTTGAAGTGTTTTTTTATTTTCGTAGATATATGATATTATGATATTTTATCTTGGGGTCATTTTGTAGAGATTATTTTTCGAAGTTTAATACGTATGTAATGGAGCTTAGATTTTTGAAATAGACGTGTTCGTAAACTGAAAATAAAATAAAAATATAGGTATCTACATTTTTTTTTTTTGAATTACTGTGATCATATTCTGGCATGCTTCCAGTAGTACCCATCGATCATAACAAAGGAGTGTCAGTAGATGATTGATATTGCTTAATTTACAAGTTAACCTCGTTTAGAATAAGAAGAGTAAGACTCACGACGATGCGAAATAATTATAGGTCGCATTTTGTCAGAGGTATTTGATCCGTTGATGAGACCTATTGTTAGAATATAATGTAAAACATTGCGTAACACACATATTGTGCGTAGGTTACAATAAATATATTATATTTTATAACTTATATAATATTATACTAATTATGAATTGTAAAAGGCGATCGCTAATGTGTACGATACTTTATTATATTATATTTGTAGTTTACATATTTGATGGGTGTGTGTATTTGTGAATAGGTTGTTGAGTCGTTTTGAAATAATTATGTAAAACACTATATTTAATAGGTATACCTATTTATATATACCATTGAATAAAATATAACTCGTACACAGTTATAATATGTTTTAGGTGGACTTTATTTGACTTGTATGGTTTTACATAGTATTATGTTTCCTATATGTGTTGTAAGTATCTACTTGAGTTAGATTTCCATAAGTGATCTTGTTTTGATAATTTGTTTTTTATTGTCTTAAGTTTAAAGTTTAGCTATGTATGATAACTGATAAGTAAATTTGACTTCTGAGAATATGCGTGTTAGATTAGTAGCCAGTAGGTAGAATTTTGCAGCTTGAAAAATATTGCATTTGTTACATTTGTTCTATTTTTCGTTTATTTATGTGCTGATAAATAAATAACAAAAATAAATAATAGCCATATTTTGTATTTTCCATTTATGGACTGTTTTGAGCTATACATGTTATTATATACTTACTTTACTTGATGGGACTTTATTAATATTTCATTTTTTGCTGACTTTTTGTTGAGTACCATGTATTAACAGAAGGAGTCACATTTGAAGACTATACTATTGTTATATTTAAATATATTTTAACAAAATAAATACTTTTATAGTTCAGTATTTTAAGATTTCAGTAGTTATGCAGTACATATTATAATGTATGGAATGCCTATGCATTACAATTGTTATACCATATTACATGTTGTCGAGCTTATTTTGTTGTCTCATTTGAAAATTAATATTATTATTTATTTTTTAATACATTTTATGATTTGAATTTTGAAGTATCGAAATGATCACCAAGTATGATACCAAAGTATCACCTGTATCGATGCTGGTTGCAGTATGTCAACAGTGATGAATTTAAATATTAAGGAGCTCATTAAAATATTATTACCTTTAAATATTTTGTTACCTGGTAGAATAACTCTGATACATTGGAAATAATCATAACCATATTGTGTATATCCAATAAATAATAATATATGATTCAAAAAGTTACTTAAATAATACAAATACTATAGATATTATTATTATTATCATTGTTGATATTTTTGAAATTAAGGCCTAGGTTTGAATATTGCTAAATATAACAAATTATTGGCAATACTTTTTAATGATCGTCACTACCTAGATGTTTGTACGTGTTTAATATTTTTTTATTAAGAGATTAACCACGGTATATTTATAACTCTAAAGAAAAATATTGCTGTCGAATATAATTAGCATATGTGTAGATCCGTATCTTATTTTTTTTAAACAGATTTCAGTTTAAATATATTCAATGTAAAAAAAAAAATGTTTAATATTTCTCTCGATCACAACCAATCATAATCATCATCGCCGGATCTATGTAATATTATGTACCTCATGCCGGTCCTCATGGTTATTTAATTATTCCAAAGCTGTAAAAAAATGAAACATATAGATAGGTAATATTATTATTATATATAATATAAAATCGTTTTTCGGAAACCTAGAAAAAAAAAGCAGAACATTAAGTCGAGTAAAATCACCGTAAAATTTTCACAAAGACTATGATTCACCGTTATTGTTTTATCTTTTTACTCATAAAAAAGTATACACATTGCTCATCTGTCGCGCGGTAAAGATTAGATATTCTAACGGGCAACGGCATGCGAACGTTTTGCATGGTTAAGCATGCGTTCTTATTATTTTAATGGCGGCGGCCCGCAGAGTAATATTTGTTTAAATGTTTTTGGAAATATTTGTTTAAGATAATTTTAAGTCATTATGAAAAGAAATAACAGGTAATACATTTTTCACTGTTTCTTATCTTTTTTAAGTTTTTACCTATACCTACAAATTTTTCATTTCATATTCTGAGAATTTAAATACGGAGTGGTCGACGGAAAAAAGATGATGTTTGAACAAGCTGCAGTACTTACTTATTTTTGAAGTTGAAACAATTTTATTTGCATATTTTATTATAGTCAAATATAATACCTTGCCATTTTATTTTTACGTCAGTCACACGGTGACCACCTATATTGTTCAAAGACGCAATAAGTCTGTTAATAAAGTTGTGGTGAACAGTTTGAGCTGTGTTGCCTAGCAGATTTCCTGAGGCTCTCAGCACTTTGTCGAGGGTTCGTTTTGTACAAAGGCGGGAGCCCGGTAGTATATTAATTGGCTAATAAAATATGTAAATAAAATTGTTTCAACATGAAAAATAACCGAGTAGAGTACCATTAGTCACCCCTTACATAAAAAAGGAATTTCAATCGAGTGGTTAATTACTTATACAGGCATTTCAAGTTTAGATGAGCTGAGTATACTACAATAGTTGAAGAGCATTTTGCGGAGTGCCTGTTTCTGTACCACTTTACTCTGCTCTTCTAAACTTGAAGCAACCGTTAAAACTTCGATTTTTATAATACATTGAAATATTCAAAAAATATTTTGCTTCGGAATATCAAATTGAAAATGTATCTTGTCATTCAAAAAAGTAAAAATAATAACGATGAAAATATAAAAATATATTTTTTTCATTAACGGTTTTGTTTGTTTTAAAAGAAAATATTTCCAAAAATGTTTATGCTGCGTTTCGAGATAATGAGTGTTTACAGTCAAAATTATCACGATGTTTACGATATTACGGCACCTCAAAAAAAACATCCACGAAAAAAAATCGCCCAAAAAATTACATTACGAAAGAACTCCAGTAAATATAACCCCATATAAAAAAGAGCTTGGTCCGCTGTACATAGTAGGTGTGAAAATATGAAAATAGTTTTTTTATTCTTATATTATTGACATATCCATACAAATTTATTATGAAATTTGTTTTTTCGTTTATATAATATTATTGTCGTTTTAATGCAAATGTATTATGAATAAAATTGTTTGTTTTTTAATCATGCATAGACTGTCATTGAAATCTCGTGCATATATTGTGTTAAGTACACATGGTTATTATTTTAGGGTTATTTATGTTCGTGGTTATTTGATCACGGGGTTGTTTTTGCAGAGTATCTAAATCACTGGGGTTATTTTTCGGGGGTTATTTATCAGACCCTAATAATTAGGGGGTTCCAATATTGTTATACAGAGCTGGTTTGTCGATGTTCTTGAGCGTTGGAGGATTTCGGGTCATCGTTATATCGTAATCAGCTGCAATCGGGCTAAGTACCTACTGCACTGCTCATATTATATTATCGTAGCACAATTGCAAATCCTATAATAATCGTTTTACTAGATTGTACAGCTGTAATGTACATTGGTGGTATCATTATATCTATGTTATACACCTATCGATTTGCGTCCGGTTCAATAGCGCGGAAACGTTATTGAACGCACTTTTATAGAGCGGCTGTTTGCGTTCCCATTATAACCACATTGTGTACATACATATTATATTTCGGCCGATGATGGATACACACGCGCGCTTGTAACCTCATGCGAACCGGTCGTGTATTAAATGGTTTTAATATCCGGAAAACTAGGCGTGCACACTTTTTAGAACGGTTCGGGGAAAAAAACAAAATATCTCATTGTAGTATTGACTATCGAGACCATCAGCCGTGCAATTCGTACGCCGCATATAGGCACATTGTATATTTTTATATGCCTTCCGTTATGCGCGCACACCTGCTGGTTCGTATTCGGGACTTCGTCTAGGGGTCACTGCAGCCACAAACTGTTTATGGACCTTTCCACGCATTCGTTTTCTACTCCCCCTCTCAACTAGCAGAAGAAAGAAAAATGCTTCAAAATAATTACGAATACCTCTGTATTTTATGTTAGAAGTGTTTGGAGGATATTCTTCCATATAGTATAGTAATTCTTGTCTGTTACTTAAACTTTCATCATTTGATACTCACGTTAGCTCATGTCATATTACGATCCCCATTACCATGTTTAGGTTTTCGAAAATTATAGAGTAAGCAAATATAAGAGACTTTACCATATTTCAGGTATTTCCGTTTTTGTATTCTAATTATACAAAGATGATACTTTGTTCTAAAAAGTCAAAACTTTTATTTATCATGTGTCAGAAAGTCGATCTTTAATTACAGATTTTATAGAGTCAAATATGTACAGTATATTATTGAAGTTGTAGTAATACAATAATTTACGTAAGTACCTACTTATACAATATAGTGTTATCTCAGTCAATTGTTACAAAAACTATCTTGTCTTTCGGTCTTTGGATAATACGTGTATGGTCTTAACTTTTAATACGTGTATTATAATGTATCTATATTCATCGATAATAATTAATAGATTTCAAATTCTACCAAGACAGCTGCCTGCTCCAGCCTCCAGACTAGATGTTAATTGTTTTTAACAGGCCCAGTCTCCTAACTCTTTCCCTCCCTTTCCCTCCCTTTTCTTCCAACTTTACTGCTCTTAATTCTATCGTTACTCTTATTCTTTTATAATAAACATAAAATATATATATCATGATGAATACTGTATAGCAGCATTTATTTATCATAATATAATACGATGTATTTTACTAAAGCTTTTCACATGCAAGAAACGAATTTTCTAGGCCTATACATTTCAAAAGAAACCATCATATTGTATATGACTTATTTTAAAACAAAATATTCGAATGATTGACGTGCATATTATGTTAGTTATGACTGTATGGAAATGCAAAACAAAGTGGACACATTAATAATAACGTTTAACATAATCCAGTCCAAAAAATACATATACCTACTGCTCGAATGTCACGAGATCAGTGTCTATCGTACTTAACGGCGGATTTAGTGAACGCTGAACGCATTTTTTTCCGAGGATTAATTCTCCCGAACACACATACCTATGATACTTTAAGTTTCTATATGGATCGTTCTGAGCACACATACACTACTGTCAATGTGTTCCGAGACAAAAATCTCATAAGCATTTTGGTCGTTGTATCTCACGCAGTACATACGAAAAAACAAAAACATCTTATCACCAGTGATCGTAATTGGTACCCCGGAACGAAATAGCTTCCAGACTAGTAGTGTTTTTTCAATCCCCACCCAGATGATATCTTTGAAGAAATTAAGATATCGCTGGCGATCGGTTTTTGTGTAGTCGCAGTTAATAGAGCTATTAAGCTAGGCCCGGCGGCGGTGAAAAACATTTCGTCGGACATGTAAAATACATTTCGCGTGATAATGATTTCGACTTTTTGTCGACATAGGTTATAGGTACTGTTCTCCTTCTCATAAAAACGCTGTGTATTGAACATTGTCTGTGGCTTATCCTCGATCTTTTTTTACATTTTTTATACATCAGAATATCGGTTGTCTTAAAACTTTTAACTCGTTTATGTTAATTCCTTTGTTTTTCAGTTAATGCGTGCGGCAGATATTTATTATTACTATTATTTCATTGTAATGTATTTTTTAAATAGGTAACCCAAGACGACATCATGTGGAATTCATAATTTAAGATACCTATACTTGAATACTAAAATCGGTATAATAAATATTGTTATTAATTATTATATACCTACAATATATACTGGGTGAATTTTTTAACTCAGTACTCTTTTAAATAAATCTTACATATTTCGATGTTATTGAAAATATTGGTTTTATATAAGTTATATCTATCTCTTATTAAGTCCATAACACTATATTTATATACGGCAAATCTAATTTTTACTGTTGAGAACTTTACCTTTTTTACTTTTTTTTATGAGAACTATATTTTGAACTAAAAAGTAATAAAATAACATATTATGATTAATATTGTAGTGAACGGTTTTATTGTCATAGAAAATCAAAATTGTATTACAATATCACATAAAACTTTTTTGAAGCAGTTCCACTCACAGAGATAAAAGATATAATATTTTCTAAATAAAAAAAAGAAATGTAATATTATAATACCAATACTTTACTTACTTGCTCAGAATCTAAAATACAATAATACACCTAATCCTGTTAGTTGGGACACGTCGCACAATGACAAGTTAATTTTATGATATCATTTTTACACTTTTGACATTTATCCGTAAATTCCGTACAATATTATGGTGTACCTACCCATCATGTACACTTGAATACTATTTATTAAATGCTCTTGTGATAACGACTGTGCAATGTACACTGTTAGTAATTTTTCTCGTTCAATATAACATGACATTATTTTGGGGATTTATATTAATATAATGATGTAAATATCATACATAATTTATGCATTTACGGCTTTCGACAAGTAAGTAGGTACCTAGTTTGATATTTCAAAGTTATACATTTTTACTCCTATACAATTATGTCCACAGGCTGTATTAAAATAATATTTTGCGTATAAAACCAGAGTCAAAAATTGCGAACTATAATTGGTACATTTTGTAACTTGTAATTTGTATCATAAACCATGTATATTATATAATATACTAATTGCATATAGGTATCCAGGTAGGTACTATGCATATTATTGTATGCTGTATGATATAGGTACATTGTACATATTATGATAAATATAATAACATATTCAACTTATAAGAAGGTGTGTTATCACATAAATTTATTTTGAGTTAGTAGTTTTAATAATTGAATCAACATTTTAGAATTATTTCATATTCAATGCGTACAGGTGTTACAGGTAATAGTTTTTCTATATATCTAGTTAATGGTATAGGTAGGTGCATAATAATATAGCAATATTAAAGATTCATTTTTTAAGCTATCGTGTGTTTTTTTTTTTATTATTTTTAAGCTTCGGCAACTGAGGCCATTAGCTGTAGGTTGTGGTACTGTAGGGTTTTGGGACTGTAGGGTTATGGAACACGTGTGTGTTTTCCGTGTGTTTTATTCAATCGAAATTATTTTTACAGAAACATAAGACGTATACCGCAGATTATGAAATTATTTTTATATTAAATAATAATTGTTGTGCTGATGATTAATATCAGTTTACGAAAAAACACTTAAATAATATCGTCATATTTGAAATAATAATTATTTAACTAAATCTAATGAACAATAGATATATTATATTTTTATTGAATTTTTTTTGCTCTATTCTTGGTATTTATTTATGAAATAAGGTTTATAATGATTTGATAGGAAACCGTTAGAAAGGAAACTCAATTAATTATTTAGTTAATTAATGTTTTGATGGTCTACTTGTTGCACCCACATAAATGTTGGTGGATAAGTTGCGTATAGGGTAAATTTCGTCCACGAAAAGGGTGTAGTATATTATACTAAATATAATATTATAATTTATAGCTCATTTGGACTAGTTGCGTCTGGTATATTAATTTAATATGATCTTCTTAAATTTTAGTCTAGTATACTAGCTTCTCGCACTAAAAATAATTAATCAATAATCGATAAAAATCGTATACTTACAGCTATCAAAAACATCAATTTGTCTAATGTCATGCACACCAAAAATAAAATAAATTTTATTTTAAAAACTCAATATTAGGCACTTATCGCATTGGAGATATCAGTATCATATTTGATATAACTTTTGTATATTATAACTTATATGTATCTAAGGAACTTCTACAAACTGAACTCTTTAAATAATGAACACCTTGAACAGTGGACAAAATTGCAGAGAGTGTCCGGAGTTTCAGTGTTGCACTGTATATTATATAAAAGAACAAACTTACTAATTTACTTATCTGTGGTTATTCATGACCCTATATTATAATATAGAAGAGGGGATTTTCGGTCCTAAGTTATTATTTTTGTCATGAGTTGGTTGTGGAAACCACTTAGCAAATCTTCTTGCGTTTTGTTTTAGATGTATAGAACGCATTATGGAACACGTTGTAAGCATAGTTTTATAGACCCAACTCTTATCCCCCTAAATTAAAACGATGAAATGGGAATCTACCAGTGCCCGTCTGTCCAATTTTCACAGTGTCTTTAAAAAAAAAGGTTCTACGGAACCAATGAGTAGTCAGTGTTAAAAAATGTTGTTCCTTATTTTCCCAGTTGAGGTAAACAAAAACTGGTTTGCTCAAGAAGTTATTTTACTAACACTCAAACCGAAGTACGTCGAGTGCTGTATTTTATATTTTTTAATGTTTACCGGACGATGTTAGGTAATTTAGCTAATCTATATTCGACATAAATTTTGTTAGTATATTATGATATTTAATAGATATTAGAGTTTAAAAAGTATGGAATTATATTGTATGCACACCAAAAATAACAAATACATTTTATAAAAAAACTACATAAACACTATAGTGTAAAGTTTGATCCCTATATAGGTATTGCGTATGTGTATACATATTTATTATTTAGACTATCGTAGGATTTGTCTTAAATTTGAATTAATGCCTAAGTCGGTATCTGAAAATATCGTAAAATATTAATCAAGACTTTTGTTAGTATTGCTTTCTAACAAGGTAGAAATTTAATTCTATGCTAGTGCCTATAGTTGTTGTTGAAGAGTGTTTTGTGGCGCCAATACCTACTACAAACGGCACGGCAATAGATAATTTACTATATATGTGGTTGAAATCAATTTCCATAAACAATTCAAAACTCTACTTCTACATACTACATAGATAGTGTACTAGAATGAAATGGTTTTAATGTCCATGGATGTTATTATGAAGATTGACTGGTTTTAGTTTATACAGTAGTTAAGTACCTATAGTTGAGTAGTGAGAATTTCAAGTCAAAACTTGTTTGCATCATACTTATGATAAATAATAATATATTGCTTATTTTTATGACTGATTGATCTTTCAAGACTATATAAATTGATAACTCCTACATTTTAGAACAATGTATATTTAGATCAGCATTGGTTTATTTGAAATAGTGATGTCATGCTTTTTTTTTCTAAAATAAGTTATAGATTATATACAGTAAACAATTGAATGATGTAACTCGCTAATATGTAAAGCAGTCAATGTCAGCCAGAATATACAGCCAACTTACATACCTATTTGTATATTTATACTCGTTATTCATCTGTATCTATCGTGAACTCGGAGACTTGGGGACTTTGATTAACCAGAAAAGTACCAATACAGCTATATACACGAATACACAATGCATCATTGATTGAGATAAATATAGTTGATCCATAGGTATGTACTATAGAGTAGTATCTCTTCGTGTCTATGAATCAAATGTATTCAATATCACCAATAAGATCAAATTGTATGTATACGAGCATATCTGTACTAATGAAATTTATAATTTTTTATTCGTAAACTGCACACTTAGGTCGCTGATAAAACAAATGAGGTATAGTAAAGTCACTATGTTAAATTAAATTTTTTTTATTAAATTCAAATTACTTATGTATTTGAATTTCATGCTACTCAATTCATGAAACAATATTGTTAAAAAATATATGCATGCATCTGTATATCGTTTAAACCATTTGGCATTTAACAGTGTACGTGTTCTTTATAGGTATACCTCCTATACGCATTACGCATAGCATTGTTAATTATTATCACCACTCAACTATTTATCGTTTATGCACTTGTACACTTCAATAATAATATATAATACCATAAAAGTGCAATAAAGTAGATGGATATTTTATTAGCGTGGTCTATTTTCAAATGATTTTTTTCATCTTCTGACGTCATGGCTTTTGGGCGGGAAAAATGAATTAATACCAATAGATTTTTGCGTGGGCCAAGACGCCGTTCTATTTTCATTATCCAAAACCAGACCTAGTGTATTTATTAATCCACTAAATAGCTAATATATATAATATTTATCCAATCTGTTTTGTATACGATTTATTACGGAGTGGATCATTTTTTTTTACTTCACGGTCATCGGTTAAAAATGCGTATTATAATAAGCTGCATTGACGGTATACGAGAATAAATTTGATCGAGTCTATACGTTTTTTTATTCAACATTAATAATATTTATAATTTAACGCATTGCAGGATATACCTGTTGTTCGTCAACTCGGACTTAAAATATTTAAAAGTCGTAAGTACCTACATAGTTTTCGGAAGACTGTCTGGCACGAAATCTGCACGCGGCCGTCTAGCGATCCGTACAGTAAACACTATCGTAATAAAATCATCTAAAACTCATCCATAATATTATACCTACCTTCATAAGCGCACAATCGGTCACATCCGTGGGGGGCCCAACACTTTTAGCTTATCCGATAGCGTGTACACAAATTTTCCGACGCTTCGACCAATTTGCTAGTCGCTGCTACTACTTTATTCTATCCAAGGCACCAAATATGTATTTCGGACATTTCGGTAGTATAGGAATATAAATAAATAAACTATTGATAGCCTCTAATTTTTTTTTGTATCACACTATCGCATGCATGTTGTTAGTGAAGTAGCGGTACTAAAACCTATTCCGAGGGGGCTTGATTACGTTCTGGATGGTTTAAAGCCTCCCCCCTCAATATCCGCCTATGCCTATACCTTTACGCACCGGTCAGAATCCTTATATCATAGTGGCTAACTAAACAGCCGGTATAAGGTAACTACTTGATAATAATCGATATCGTCGTTCGGTGGCCGTAATAATAATTATTAACATTTACAATGTGGATTAAAATACAATATATAATGCTCAACCGTGTAATTGACAGGCTCCGTCATAATACTCGTTATCCTCATCGCATCTACCCCGGGCCATTCGTTGCCAATGGTTCGGTGCGCCGTGACGTCACAACCTATATTATATTATTATAATAAATAGTAATAATAATAATAATGATAATGATAATGATATTATCATGTAGTGGTCATTATTTATTTGGCGCTCACATGTAATTACCGCTTGGCTGTTATTGAGGAGTGTTGACATCTCCACGTGGAAAATATATTATAATTTTTCAATCGTGAAACCAGTCTTGATTATCGTTTTAGAAAATTCGGACTAACACTCTAATTAATATATTGGTTGTGCAAGTATTATTTAAAATTCAATGTTATCGCGGTGCTCTGTTTAATCTCGTTAATTATTTAATAATGTTATATTACTTTATCTAAATAATCTTGAAAAATATCTCAAATAAAACGCCCTGCGTTCAGTTTTTATAAACAATAAACTCATTCGATACCATTTTTTCCCTTGCGTCTATAGATACCTACCGGTTCGATTATATTATATCCTAAGAGATATTATATCTGGAACAATATCTATTGTATTCAAGATTGTATACAAAAGAAATATAATTTAATGTTTTCGCTTTTTTATCGTTATCAATATTTATATTTTATGTTTACAAAGTTATATACACTGCTTTGTGTTTTATTATTTACTGTTTTTGGAGAGTAATTGGATTGCTTAAAACAATTTAATATTTAGTTCAAAATTCGAATATGAACCTATGGATATAGCAATAAAAAACTAACTTGACGGAAGCTCGTCAAAATTCGCGTTTGCTAATTTTTATTTCAAAACCGTATACTTAATATTTACTTTTATTTCTTCTGCGTGTTTTCTCATGTAATGGGGAAATAATAGTACCAAAATAAACCCAGACTTTCCGACTTGAGTTCTTAAGGTGTTACATAAAACTGATCATTCATTCTATCCCCAAAAAAGTTCACCGTAAAACCAATGCATTCCTCAATATTCAGTCATTTCACTTGAACCGCTTGTGTTTACTATATACATGATTTAGTTCAAATAAATTTAAATCTCACTATATAACGCAGATATTTTCCATTATAAATAATTATTTTTGTAGGACCCTAATAATATTCACGTCCTACATATTTAACAGTGTAATTCTTATTAACTTAATGATGATGGAGCTGAAAAAACCGTTTTCATTGAAGCGTCAATGCGTAGGTAGTTGTGAATGCTGTGATCAAAATTATTTCGTGTTTATGCATGTATTATGTATTAATGCGTATTTTTATATAATATTAATACATAATATGTTGTTTGACTTAAATTGAAGATGACTTTCCAGCTTGTCTATTTTACAATGGTCCATAAATTACTTAAGCCATAGCCTTAGTGATTATAGTGCTCCGTATAAAGTTTTAATTATACACCTAAGTAGTTTATTTAAAATTCATTTTGGATTAGAATTTATTTTTTACTCAAAACATAGCTTAAAAAACGATTAACTATAACTTGAGTTATTTATGATCAGCTATTAGTTTTAATAATTAGAAATGTATTTTAAGTTACATTAATTTTGAACACTAAATGGCCAATGTAACTAAATCTAGACAAAATCTAATTGTTTCATTTTAGAAAGTACCACATAATGGGTAATATTAGGTACATTATAAGATAACTTCAAGTAATAATGAGTGTAAGCGTAGTAGTAACAAATAGCAGTGATGGTTTAAATAGTATTGAGCTAAGATATTTTGTTCCTAATTTCATAAGCGTATTTCTTATTCAAACAAAAAAATGATATTAATTTCACTTGTTACATTGTATAACATAATATCTTATAATGGTAATTCGGTAAAAAATATATTGTATGATGTATGGGTATTGGGTATTATATAAATAATTAGTCGATGGGTTAAAAAATTAAAATATACATATTACATATACCATATTTTATATATCATTTAATAGGTATAATATTTTCTGCCTCGCAGAAAACAAAACTAATTTTTTACGCTTAAATTAATATTTAAGAATTTACATTAAGCAAATTGACGGATTGTTATTTTTAATATATTCAGTTTCCTACTATTCGAATATTTGTATTGGTTTGTTAACAAAATTAGCTCCCGATGCTTTAGAAAAAAAATTTTCACCTGATCGCTACACGCATGCGCACCGCAACGTAGAAAGATTTAAGGGGCACGCAGCGGTCTATCAATGGGATTCTGTAAACAGTACGCGGTTCGATGCTCGCGTGAGTGTTACCGTCGGTAATAATTTATGCAAACAAACATACGAATTTAATCATATACGAATTCAAAGTGGTATAAAGTTTTACTTTTCATAATATTATTATTTTTCGTAACAAATTGGCCACAATATATTATTTATATCGTAAGTGAAACTTAAATATTTTAAACAGGTACTCGTACAGGCATGTCTCGATTCCCATAAACTTATCATCGTTAATATGATCGCAAGTAAATATAGCTAGGTCGAGTTAGAGCTAAATATTAAAAAAATAATAATATGTTTACTGTTCATAATTCATATAGATTTATTATTATGGCTGTATAAATCCCGTACTGTAAACGAAATATACATAACATTTTTATTACACATCCATATTTTTATAACTTGGTATATGTAGTTAATAGTCATGTAAACGGGTATGTTTTCATTTTTGTTTTGTATTTTTTTTTTATCTGATTTTTCATTTGAAATTATCAATGCCCATTATTGGACGGCTTATGTTTGTCAAATGTATGATTAGGTATAACTGAACAGTGAACACCGACATTAAGAAAAATGTTTTATGAAAAGGTAACTACACATTTTTTAGTTTTATCTTTTGTATTTACAAATTTACAATATTATTCAAGTTATACTTATGTAGGCACATACTGTTATTGATAACGATGCTTATACTGCAATATACGATTTAGGACAAAATCTTTTTATTCAATGCATCATGTGAATTATATAAGTTTTATAGCTCAAAGTATTTTTACGAGTACAACGATTTTAATTTAATATTTAATATTTAAACAAAACTTTTTTTGTCGTAGTTTAGAATTTGAATTAGGTATGTGTAGAGTGTAGGTATAAATTATTTTTTTAGAGTCTATTACTTGTTAATAGTTCATTCGTTTTCATGGTGAATTAATCAATAAAAAATATTATAGTTCAGAATTACCTTCTACTCGAATACAGTGTAAAGGTTCGAAATTCGATTCCCCATGGTTCCATAGTTAAATAAAAATGGATGTTTTAAATTTTGAAATAAAATTAGAATTTTTAATTACGACATCAAAAATTCTATTTATGTCGTAATAATATACATTGTACAATATCTTATAAGGATGATTTCATAATTTCTAAACTATTTTGACTTGTAGTTTAATTTAAAAAAAGACGTTTTTTTATACTCTAACATAATTATTGAGAATAACTCGACTTCTATTTTTTTTACAAAGTTAAGTTAAAGTGTCTAATTGATTTTATATTGGGTAGTAATTTAAATTTTTAAATCATACCAAACATTTTGTAAAATATTGTTGTAAATCATCATTACATCATAATATAACATAAATATATTATAGTTTCGTGAAGAAGTCTTAATGAAAATATAAAATATTAATAAAAAATATTTATGTTCGAATTTCAATTGTGTCAACCCCTATCCCATACGTTTTTATGATTGATTAGATGCGTACACGTTTTCCATCAAAACAGCAATTATTATTTTAAAAAAAAAATTGGATGCATGCCTTCTTATGCTAATGACTTTATGTTGGCTTTTAGTAAAAAATGTCTTGTATATATCTTTATAGATTAAATATTTTTATTTTTATCCGGTTCTAAAAACTATATTATGGTTAGTTTTTTGATATTTTATTTTAACTATAATAAACTACTCAATTATTATCAGTATGTTTGAGAATTAAGTTTATTTTTATAAACCCGAATCTGCTTTGAGATTTGAGTTGTAAATTAATTTACCAGTGTATGCATATTTTTATTATCACTCGAACATTGCAGTGCAATGTGTCATAATCGTATTATTTCGTATATTGTATTGGCATCGGTCACTGCTTTCTCAGACAGAATACTTTGCAGATGATAATATTATATATTTATATGACGTATACTATTTGGCCGTATAGTAAAATCTGAATAAATTCAATAGATCAATAAAAATCGCGCCATGTATTATAATAAGCTAAGAATTCCTTTCCCCCGTAAACATTTATACGCAAACGTTCATACAGTGCTCAAAGTCCGCGTTTGTGATGTTATGATTTATTATTTACGTATCGTAAATCACCCAACGGTTATGCCCTTTTCATCCGGACAGCCGTGACACGGAGTAACGCCTGGCGTTCGTACCTTATATTATACTATGCGTTCATCACTGGTGTAGTGATGTCCAACAATATTATTATAGAGCAGACGACGCGATTTATCTCTGGTGGTAATATAACTACTATATATAATTAGTTTTTTAACCAGACCTATATTTTTCTTCTTCGCGATATCACAATAATAATCAATGTCGATTATTCCTTAATTTTCCATTACAAATTCGTGCATTTCCTTTTTAAAATATGCAAGTGGCATACATCGCTGCACTATCAGCTGCACATAAATATATATTTTGGAATTTGATATTTATTTCGGCCTCTGAAACAACCTCGCTTGTATTCCCGATGAGAATTTAATTGTCTTGTAGTTAAGCCACGCGTAAATGGACGATAATGACGTTTTGTGTGAGACGTGTATGTCTCTCTCTCTCTCGTACAGGCGCCGGTCGATAAAATAATGATGACATTGATATATTATACTATATTAATCTATAAAGTTTTGTTGATTTGCTTGGCCAGTTTGTTACGAAAAATGTATTATTATTATTCGTATCCATAAAAATATTGTACACCCTCCTAGAAATTAATTCGGTTGCATAGGATCTCAACGATAGTGGAGCTTGTTGACGATTACAATATGCGGGTTGATCGACAAAAAATGGATTTCACCGTTATTGGATTTCCCGTGTTCCTGTTGGCCATCGCAGTAAGTCTTTGCAATCATATAATATAATATTAATAAATAACTTATAACGATCATAAGTCCGGAAAAATATTATAATATAATATACGGTGATGGGTGTTTTCAGTTTTATACATTAATGTCAACAACTTTATATCAAATAATTGCACATATTTTGTACCTGTACATGTATCCAGTTAAATATATATGTATGACTTCGCCTGAATTCACGACTTTGCTCGGAAAAAAATCAAATTCAAAATACTCTGTGTGAGCGTGTAGAACTTGTTACCTCAGTTTACGGGTAAATCATTGGTGTCGGTGTACCAATTACCTATCGCTTTGTGAAAAAATCCGACCGAGATGGGTCGCCTACTCGCCTATGGTGGGTTGGGATACATTGAATACGTGTGTTTGGTGATTTCGCTTTGAGTGAAATAATACTTCATAAGCAAATCAGTTTAAGTAAGTTTCTAGGCCCAGTGCAGGTTTAGGTATGTGCGTTGATAATATGTCAGTCAGTCAGTTTATTCTTTTATCCATATAATACCATATAGATTATACTCTAATGAATACTTTTTATTTAATCGTCGTAGTAAATACGATAAGAACTGTTTTACTAGTATTTTTTCAAATTTGCTCACATAAATTCAATTTAAGTCAAGCTTTAATTTATTACACTACTGCATACCATCTTAATATTAAAATACAATTATTACGGTAGTTAATTTAACCGTTAGGTACGTTTTTTTGCGTGAAGATGATTTTATGTTAATTACATTGAACTTAAAATATATAAAAACACATACCTATTTTTGACTATTGAAATAGGTCATTTACTTGTTTATATACATATAGAAGATATACATACCTATATTCAATTCAGCATTGCCAGTTGGATTGTTCAATTTTATTGTTGTGCCTAATCGTCACACCGTAAAGCGCAATTATTAAGAACAAACGTTTGAAGAATAACGGACCTTGTTCTACGGTTGATTACATTAAATACAATTAATGTTATATTATCATGCTGGACATCATTATAGTTTTTCCACATGTAGTTAGGTATTATAATTTTAATCACAATACGTATTTTAATGTGCTGTTTGCGTTGTTATTTGTCATTTATTTAAGCGTTTCCGGTAAATAAAAACATTTAAATTGGATATACTTCGATGTGTTTGTGTAATCGTGAGTTCGGCGGCTTGTTTGTGTGCATGTTTTAGTATGCATATTATAATGTATAATATAATAATATATGTGTCGAGTTTTCACTTCTTTTTTTCGTGACATTGAAATATGTACAATACTCCCACACGTCCGGAGACTGTTTGGTGAAATGTAAACAACATAAAATGATCCTATGGTATTAGATTTGAGTGGTTTGACAATTTTTTTAATATTTTAAGAAGGAAAATAAAATAGCTTCCTGCCGAAACCAATAAATCTGTCAGCGATCTACAACGGGATTAATAGTTTTTGGTTCTGAGGTATCGTCCAATGACGAGGCCATTATATATAATATATAAACAACCTGAACATTTTGTACCACCAGTTTTTAGTGTTATTATCCAATTATTATTACTTTCTGGACCAATAAATGTTATTCAGTTGACTAACAATATTTTTGAAAATACGATAATGGTCTTTTGGTGCAACATTGTATTTATGTCTAGAAGGGGATTAATAGATTTTTTACGTTATTTTTTATTATATTGCATTGTTGTAGGTACATAATAAAGTCTTACTTTCTCAAATTCGAGATAAGTATTTTATTTCTCATGATTTTGAATACTACACACCCTCTTTACACTACATTGTGTATGTATACTTAACCTTCACAATATACATGTTGACTTTATCGTTGATATTTATGATTATAGAATCAGTTCAAAATGTTTAACGGGAATCTAGTTTCTTTTAAATGTATGGGTATGTTTTGTTTAAACTAGCTTTTAGTCGGTAACTATGACAGCTTGATAATTATACAATTACACAATTATACAATTATACTAGATTGACTTATGACAAACATAGAAGGAAAAAACAATGTATTAAGACGGAAAAAAGTTTTAAAAAAAATGTACTAAAATAATATTAACAACATAAAATTATGAAACCAGCTTCCAATATTAAGTGAATTCTTGTAATGACCATTTCAGATTTTATATTGAGCATAGAATGGAGATTGGGGGGAATGTTTAGGGACTTGAGATAGCTGGTATAGGTAGGTATACATGTTATCGATGATTATAAAATCGGTGCACTAAAAAAAAGTACCTACTTCAATATTTCACTTATTACTAAAAAAAAAAATGTAAAAAAAAATGATCCTGATTGAAGGTTACAAATAAATATTTTTGTACGATCAGTTTATAAGAGTTATCTCTGTATTGTATATTACCTATGTTATTGTAATGATTCGACGTAATGGCAATATAGTAATGAATTCGACATATTTTATACATATATCAATAAACCTTTATTTTAGTTTTTTTAGTTCGATTTTCCCGAATAAAACAACTAATTGAAGGAGTGTAAAAAATAATACAATGATCGCTATAATATGAACTTCGCTGCGAATTGAAGAAAACTGAAAATGTATAATGTGACGATGGATTTTGTTGTAAAATATTGTAGTGAAATAAAAATTTACGATTTTTGAATGGTGGTAAAAAAAGAAGACAATCCGAACACCCGACCAAAACGATGCGGATTTCCCAAAGACAGGGAAAAGGTGGCGGTGTTAGCCTATAATATAGCAGTTAGTGATTGGCCGATTAAAACTGTGCGGCGGCAACGCTGATTCAACAACGGACGGCGACGGTTCCCGGTTTTTCAAGTATCCTCTGAACGGTCTCTTTGTGTGTTATGTTAGTCATTACATTATTATAAATTATAATAAAATATAATATTATAGTATGTATAATGTATATTATATGCATTCAAACTATGTTGTGCAACGGCCACTGCTAAAGTGTTCGACTGAGCTCTCGGACCAGGCCGCATGCATGTCACTTTGTGCGGGCACATATGGGTCGAAACATGGCCAGATCGACTGGTGCACACTGCACAATTCGAACGGTGTAAAAAAAATTTAAATAAATAAAATAAACAAATATGATTTGACAAAGTTCGAGGAATGTTCGTTGAGAAATCGTGTGTCGGAGAAACCAATTCCCATGTTAATAACTATAATATATTATATTATATTATATATATATATACCTAAATATATGGAGTGTCAACATAATAAATAAGAAGGCGTATATAATGAACTTCGCTTATTACACACGGACCCTGCAGTTAACGAGTGTTCGGCAGTATGTATACCTATATGGTATACCATAATATTATGCTATAATGTAGTAGTCGAGTGCATTTCGAATGATGAAACGCAATAATAATAATTCGTTATCGGCCCAAACTTCCCATATTGTATCGATCTAATGGTCCCGACCGATCGAAATGCATTAAAAGAAAAAATATTAGGCATTTCGAGAAAAGTTTTAAATTATCGACTACAATATAAAATACGATATAATATGATTTTAGTGTAGAGTTGTATTTTATAGTCCAAAAATCTATTGGACAGACCACAGACGCCACCGGGACGTAAAATATATAAGAAACTGTTAGAAAATAATACGATAAATATTGCGGTACGGTGTAATGGTATATACTTTAATAGTATATCTGTACGCTAAACTATACTGGTAAAATATTATACGTTTATTGTCTGTCGATTTCGAGATTGACATTGTATGAACAATGTACCTACCCATTCCTACTGGAATAAAAAAAAAAAACTCTATTGTGCATTCTATAATATATTATACATCACACACGAATTGATATAAAGCGTGTGTATAAGCTGTAGCGAACGGTCGATGTAAGGATTACTAAAATATAATATGCGATATACACGCCGGTTGGACTGATTCTTGGCAAACTCGGCCTAATCCGAGGATCGCGAACATTTTTTTTTTTTTGGTGCACGCATTCGTTGTTATACGCGTTTACGCATTTGACGGGATCAAACATTATAATTAACTTCCGCTGAGAAAATATGACAAACGTAAGCGTTAAAATAAAACATCTGCCAAAAAATTCCACGAGTTCTATCTTAGGGGCACGGTTAAAAATGACTAGCTGGAACTTTTTCCAGTGTTATAATCTCGAGAATTAATAATATAAATATATAATGTATACACCGATGCAGGTTGCAGGCATAAACAGTATTATAATTGACTGAAGCGGGGGATCGATGGATTTATTATAAAAAATAATATATTATAGTGTAGGATGTAGGTAGAACAATATTTATAAAATATATTTTTGATATTACATGATACTTTTTTTGCTACTGTATATACGCTGCAATATTTTAAGCCTTTGTGGGACCTAGATATTAATAATATAGGTACTATATACGGAATAGGTCGGTAGTACATGTCACTTGTTTTTACTATATTATATTGATAGTATGTACATTTGATTTTGACTCGCATACAAATGCATTGTACAATTATTAGACTACTACTATAAATAATTTCGTCTGATTAGTTATCTAATTTAAGTCTGATGTGTATATTATGCCTTATTGTTATAACTTAAGTTTTAAAAATATTCAAATTTATCCAACATGATTTAAAATAGTTTTAGTAACATAATATTTATCGAAGATATAATCGACCTAATTAATGTTTGAAAAATTTGTATCGGAAAGACATAAGAGAAATAATTGTTGCTAACATTTTAAATGTAATATGTTTAGGTACCTACATTCATAAAATTAACACGATAATACATTTTTTTAAATTGCTCCAAGCCATTTTAGTTGTAATAAAAACGACTACAAATTCACAACCGTTTTGCTTGGTTTATTATTAAGTATATAGCTAATAGCTATAATACTATTTAAAGGACATATTTAGTGCATATTATTTAGGTATAGGTAGTACAAAAAAAGGTAGATATGAGCTATTACGTTTAATTATATTAATATAATATGGCGTCTTAATAAAATAAAATATTTTATGGTCGATCAAAATTACTTAAAAATATTAATAATATTTTCTAGATACCTATAAATATGTATAATTTCGCATACTACATTTTTTGCATTGCTTTTACTCATGAACTAAAACATAACTGCATACCTAATAACTATATTTACTTATTTTTATTACAATTACCATTTTCATTACATTATGGCTTATATTAATATTTTTCTGTATAAACTTATAATTCATATATGTATCAATTTCGTTTAAAACTAATATTTCACAGTTTTTTATAAGTTGACTTTTCGAGTCAATATATTTTTTGTATGAAACTTACTTAAAAATATTTACAGTGTTTCGTATTGGTGATCAATTTACCAAGAAATACAATATAATCCAAGAAAAAATGAATGTAATACTTATATGTAAAATAGAATTTAGAAAAAATTCCTAATTAACGTTTTTAGGTGAGCCTGGGGAAATTTTCTTTCTGTAAATATAATATAATATAATACATGAATGAGAAAAAATCCGGTAAATTCTTCGCGAGTGAAACCGGGCTCGTTGACCGCTATAGCCGGCCACCGAATTAATTATGATCGTTGGCAGTCGTTCGGCGCTTCCAAATCCTTCACCACCTCCACCACAATATCAAATCCGATCGTGTCTGGTATGGTGCCCAGCGACCGTGTGGTTCGGGGGCGGATTTATTTTCGTAAGTCGAATATATCATTATTATTTATATTATTATTACGATCGTGCTCGAGAGAGATCGAGAGAGAGAAAATTGCGTAACCTTGACACCGCGGTCCATTGAGACGTCAGTACTCAGTAATGAGTGTCCGATTGGATTTTAGCAACGTTTTACTGTCGGCGCATAAATTATGCAATTTTTAAAAATAACAATCGAAACAATAAATCTAATTTATAGTAATGATTAATGATAAATCTCAAAAATTTGGACGGTACTTATGGAGTAGGTACTCAATGTAACAGTATGATATTAATCTATTACGAACTAGGTCGATCAACTCTTGAGTATAAATGGTCAATAAGATGTGACTTGCTGAGTCCATTTTATTGCAGGATAGAAATTACTAATATAGTAATCACTATTGAAGTCTATACAAGTTAATTACACTAATCGTGTAGTCTGCATATCACGGGAGCTTTTCAGACTTTTGATCAAAATAGTTGTTGAATAAATAACGCGCGATCTACATCCAGATCAGCCGTGCAACATGTAATTATGCACAATACGGGGTTGCCATGGACAAAACGACGATACGTCTTACATTATATTTTAGTATTCTTATATCGTAACCGCATCACTATAGCGAACGCCAGCAAACCCTAGGCCAGAAAATCGTATAAATGTGTAGTATAATATGCTTTACGGTGACTATATTATAATATTGATAATATATTATTCTTCAGTTTTTGAGTATCAGAGTATAAACTATATTATAGCTTCTTTTGTTTGTAATATTTTGGATATATGTCGACGTTTTTATCTGAAATGATCGGCTTTGAGCGGTCTTTGTCGAGGGGATTTTCCGTACCTATCGTGTAATATAACATTAATTCGAACACATTATTTTATACTGCCGGACCCTATTCGTACAAAATGTAGTTCTATTAGTATTTGAATACTATATAAGTCGGATGCAGCCTATCTATAATACCTACCTACCTACAGCCAAGTACGATAATATGACACGTATGACTCGTAAGTCTGAATGGGACAGAATTTAAGGATATTATGGATATGGGCTACTGGTGAGTAGTACAGTGGAAACACGGCGCCCGTTCGTAAATCTTGCTGGCTCGTTACGACGTCGATTTATCACCGTTAGTAATATTATTTATTTTTCTTACTTACCCTACTCATTTCCGACAAGTATATATATATAATTTCATAATATAATATAATATGATGCCCATACGCACTTTATCAAGAGCTGAAAAAACCGCGTGTTATGTCGATCTAATAATAACACACAAGACTGCGCTAATGTGTCGTTAAAGTTTTAAAAGCGTCGTTGAAGTCGGACGAATCACGAATGTGCGTGCCTGCGCGATACTTTATAGTTTGTTTTTAAAATTAAAATATAAGTACACTGCACTTGGGACCGTCTCAGTAAACGAATAATAAGAAGTTTACGTGGCCGAAATCGAAATCATCACCGAGGAATGGGTGGGACAATATAATAATAATAAATAATATTATATTTTTAATTTTTATATTGACATATCGCTTAAAATGTTGTAATTCAATCTTTGGTATTGGCGACATTTTTTAAAATAACATGACTTTGAACTACAAATCATGTCACTATATTTATACGATATAATGGCGTATATTTAAACGAAAATTATCTAATTCATTTCTCGATTATTGCCTATCGGTAATTTTTTTTAAATCTTAAATCTCAATAAGTTATATAAAGCTAAGATTATCAGTTATTAGTTAACACATTTTTTTCGCAAGATGTAATTTGCAATAATTGTAATTTTTATTTTTCAATTAATTATGTTAAGTATATCTTGTGAATTAATAAAAAATCTTAAATTCGTTTGTAAATATATTGAAATATTACTGATCGAATGCCATATTTGGCATTTAATTTGTGCTCGTTACTAGTTAACGTTCAAAATGTAAAGTTGTTTACACACAGCTTTTTTTTAGATTTAATTTTTTTTATTTATAGATATATATAAAGTGACGGTGGTTTTATATTGTACAAAAGTACTGAATATTGATTTTCGAATAATTTATTTTTAAATTAAATTTCTCAATGGACGTCTATTATCTATATTCTATACACATATTATACCAGATTTTTAATATTGTCAGGCAGCCTCTAGGCAAAAACATTACACTTTGTGTGCGCTCGTTTTTACCTTCTTATTAAACAGTAATCCAAACATAATTACAAGGTATTGTCGGTTTAATTTAAAATTTGTACTCAAAGCAGTTTTATTTGATTACATAAACATGGAGGTCATTAAACAGATTAAACTGTCGGATTTGAGAAAATCTATTGGTCGTTTATACTTTCATGTATATGTATTGAAATATTTTTATTTAAAATATGTTTAATTTTTCATTTATAAACAATTATTTTAACTATACTGAAATTAATGCAGATGGTTCATTAATTATTTTTTTACGTTTTATACTTTCTCAGTGAAATGTCCAAATAATAAACTTTTTACTTTTTTACTTTTTTACTCTTTTATAAATAATTTGTTAAAATACCGTTGTTTTTATATACATTATACGTTTTAAATTGTACTCGATAATTAAAACCTTGTGCGTAAATCACGATGGAGGAGAGTTTTGATTTGTTTTCGTGATGTATAAATTATATATTTTTATAATGACTAATGAGTTATAAACGTAGAAATTAATTAATTTCGAGAGACACGTCGTATAATATTTAATACCATGTTAAATAACAAAGTATTGACATTAGTATGTTTTTTTAACTATGTAATGTTATACTGAAAAGGTAACAAATCGTGCGAGAATTATATGTGCACCTACATTGTTATTATTATATTATTTTACATCAAATTATCGTAATATCGTATTACCTGCAAAGTCCAACGGCATTGTGAAATCCCACAACAACAATATTATTTTTATTATTTTAATATTTAATTGAGCAGTAAGTTGTCAAGCGTCAACGATAACTGGAAATATTAATTATGTAATATTTATCAACTTGAAGCTGGCAAGCTGTACCTATACATTA
Organism: Myzus persicae; assembly: GCF_001856785.1. NCBI lineage: Eukaryota > Metazoa > Arthropoda > Insecta > Hemiptera > Aphididae > Myzus > Myzus persicae. The sequence goes on along the minus strand of NW_019104077.1, from coordinate 49,982 downwards.
TGTATTTATAAGTATCTACCATATACCGTGATCGTGATGAATAATAATAATAATATGATATCGTACCCGTGGATATAAGTGTATACCGGATCGACTCGCGGTCGGAGTCCCGGTGAGAAGCATTTCGATACTCGGCGGATTATCGATCACATATTATTACATGGAATCCGTGCACGGGTAAAAGAAATAATAAAATAATAATAATATGATATGATATTTATTGTACACAATATAATAATAATATGAATAATACGATGTGTGCACGGATGATGTTTATCGTACACGGACACGCGAACGTGGCTCCCCCGGTGATTTATGTTGTCTAAGCGCCGCCGTCGTATAATATTAAACTGTTGGGACTGCAACGGTAGTTGATTGGAATCTCATCTCTGCACAGCACATATTATTTTTATTATTATTATCTTACACCCCTCTCGAGTGTTTGAGATAATTGATTTTTCATCATTGACGTCTAAATCGCATCCGCGACGCCCGCCATCGTGATGCGCGCGCGTATTAGGTATAATAATATATACCCAGGTAAGTAAGCAGGTAGGTTGGTACTTTGGTAGGTAGATATATACCTACTACCGAGAGTGACCGTCCGGCGTCCGGTATCGACAGTATACGTCTTGGACGTGCATGAGATATTATTATAATTCACAAGTAAAATACAACACCACGATATATTATTGTAATTTTTCAGGATTTATCGATTCGACGGCGTTTGTGCGTATACCTAATGGCTAATATCGTTTTCTAATATTATATTAATGTTGTTATTTATGACTGAGTGTACGTGTGCAGTGTGCACCGTCTATTCATCTCGGAACATTGTTTGATCACTGTCGATGTGATATTATTATACTATATTAAATATACTTATGACGATCTCGCGTTTCCAAATAATTTATTGGCGTTTTTAATTTTTAATACATTTTAGATTGATGTTTTTGGAAAGAATAAATTACTAGTTACTTTAGTTCACTATTGGATTACGTATAATACAATAAAATAATATAATATTGCAATATTGTTAAGTATTTAGTATTTACTCTCATGAGTCATGAGTCATGACCTCGTCGAGTAATAATATGAGTAGGTACTACTTTCAAACAAGACAAATTATACATCATGTCATGTAATTTTATAGAATATCCATGTCTAATATTCACTTTTTACAATTTAACGTGTTTTTATATCAGTACTTATATACATAACAACAATAAAAATGCATAAGCTGTGCAACATGTAGATGTAGTATGTATGTAAGTTATATAAAAATGAGTGTGCCATATGCCCTCCCTCCAAATTACATAAATATTTAAAACTAATGTTTTAACTTGTTTTCTGTAATATAACACAAGTGATAAAGGTAATTTTTACGATTATTATTTAACTGATGGATTTTTGATTTTTAGGTGGTCAGTTGTGATGGTTCAATAGGTGGACCTCTAAAGAGGTTTGATGGTTGTGGTGTATGCGGTGGTGACAATAGCACGTGTCGTTTAATTTCTGGTATTTTCACTAGACCCGACATGCCGACAGGATACAATTTAATTACCAGATTACCAAAATCTGCTTGCAACATTACCATCAACGAACTTAAACCATCAGCTAATAACATAGGTACCTAATATATGCCTATGCATACATAATAAAGATAGAAATGTTTTATAATTTCTACCCATTGTTACAAATGTTGGTCATTACTTATTATAAATTATAATACATTTTAATAACTAAAACCATTGATTATAATTATTAGTATTGACAAATGAAAAACAAGTACATAATTACAGCAGTGATCATTACTCAATAACGTTATATTTTGCGATATATCGTATGCAATAGTATATTATTATTGTTAAATTTGGTTTTATGTTTAGTTTAAAGTTTATTATTATAGCACATTTCATTATACGAATACTGACTTCTGTAATACAAATAACTTTGGCATTACATACCATAGTATTGTAGTTCTCTCGAATACATACTCAATAATTGACATCTTACCGATTTACTTGCAGCGTTGAAGCATACTGTCGGTCCATACATTTTGAATGGCAATTGGACGAATAGTTGGCCAGGAGACTACGAAGGAGCGGGTACGGTATTCACGTATCGGAAAGAAAACGGTAATTTTGGTGAATCCATTTTTGCCACGGGACCGCTATCAGAGTCTGTAGACCTTATTGTAATTACAACATAATATTATACAGTCTTTCATTATTCACACGTTTATATTATTATTTTAACGCCGTCATCGTCGCGCGATTTGCGACTTGTCCCGTTTGCAGTTGGTGTTCAGGTACACGAATCCCGGCATCAAGTACGAATACAAACTGCCACTGGATGCCCCTGCTCAGGACGAGTCCATCACGCCACCGTTGATCAGACACCATTCGCACATGTCTGCATATTATCCAGGTTGGCGTGTTTTTGTTATTTCATTTAAAATGCAGAATGTTTCAAAACGATTTATCCAATTTTAGTAGTCAATTTATTTAAGTCAGCTGAATTATTTTGAAACGCCCTGTATTGAACAATATACTGCACGTTGAGATAGATAACAATAATTATACTGCAGGGTCGTGTCAACTTTCTTTATGTTTGTTCGACAAAAAATATTAAGGGTCTGAAAATGCGGTTATTACCCCTACACCATATAGGACACCTACTAATTATTTAAAACCTAAAATAGTATAACATTAAGCAATCACATAAAAAATATTTGTACTTTTTACATGCGTATTATTGTAATCGAATCTATTTTGTAAAATGACAACAATAATATGTATGACCCCCTACGGGGCAGCAGAATTATTAACTTTGAACACTACGACTAGTTCTTGCTTTAGTTTAACATTATGACCTTATCTATCCTCGTGTATTTAATTAATTTTTTACGTCGTCGGGTCTCGTTTTAGGAAACTATTTGCCGGTTGGCGACGAAGCGTACGCGACGGATAAAGGGTTGGAACTCGACAACGAAGACAAAACGTAAGTTCATAACATAATATATTATTATGTATTTTATTGTATTGTGTTAGGGTTATTTCGAAACAATCTGCTACGCGATGTTACGACCGGTGTGAGTATAGATAGGAATATTTTACAGGAAATTCAACCAGGACCAACCGCACGGAACACCGACGGAGTATCAAGGATTCATCGGCGACGAAGCTGCAAAACCGCGTAACAAGGGCAGGAAAAAAAAGTTTTTATGGAAATTGAACGGCTATTCAGAATGTACCAAGACTTGTGGTGGAGGTAATATTTATCGTATAATTTAATTATAGCTGGTATCTATCTACCTACTCGTATTAATTATGTCTTATTGTAAAGAATACCCTTTTATTTCTAGTGTGAAAAAACACGTTTGTGTATAAAATGTCTAAAATACACTGTAATATAATATCGTAGTCGTATTTAACTCTTTAAATTTAGGTAGAATATTATTATAATATAAAATGTATCTGAGACTCATGTTTATACCTACTATTATTTCTATAGCTTTTATTAATACTAAATATTAATGTAAAAAGTAAGATATTATGTTATTGAAGACAAAATTTTACCATGCAAAATAATTTTTATTTAAGAATATCTATTAAATTTGTATTTATAACACAAATTTTCTCAAAAATGTTTTTTAGGTTTCAGTGACTTAAACTGATGAAGATATAGTGCTAGTATTATTGATGTTAAGTTTTATAAAATATTATAAGGATCAGTTTTATTTTTACGTAAATTTAATATTTTTTAGTATTCAATTTATGTAAACTTTCGTAAATACGAACTGCAATTTCTATATTATATTGTGTTTCGAATATTATATCCTTTAAAACGTTAGTACATCTATTACCTAACAATAATTTGTTATGTTTGAATGTGTAAAAATTAATTGGCGATAATTGTTTATTAATTAGTAGGTTATACGTAACTATAACTTAGGTATACGTTTAAAACATTTAAAATTTTAAACTGAATTGTGACACTTCTTGTGACGAGTACTTTAATGCAAAAATATCAGACTCACATTATTTACTATCCACTTTGTAATAATAGTGTAAAATAGAAAAAACAAATGGATGTCATATGTTAAAAGTTGATCACTTTATATTTAACACATTTTAAAATTTTCTACAATCATAATTTATGTTTTAATTAAATTTTATACTGCATATTAATATATTAATATATAGATAATTTCAAGGTACAGTGAAGCCTCTAAATATCAGACACTCTCGGTCACTAGATTTTGTCCCCTATCGGAGATGTCCGCTATTCAAAGAGATCGGTTTATAGAAAGTTTGTACTTTTGTAGTTTGGTCCCATAACGACGTTCGCTATTTGGGGTTTTGCTATTTACAGGTGCCGGTTAGGGAAGTTTTCACTGTTGCTATTATCAGTGAATTGTTTGCGTATTTATATAAATCAGTTTGTAGTACAAGTATCTGTTTTATATAACTACCTACCTAACATAATGCTTTTGTAATAAAGTGAAAAAATAACACATACAACAAATACTATATATAATACATATAATTTATACGAATTTCAACTTAATTCAAACGTAGGTACATAACATGACTTACCTACATGGCTATACCTTCTTGTTTGTGTTTATGAGGGTTATTTTTCACCGATTATATTGTATATCTTTGCCCCATACGCATTTAGGCGATGAACTCTGAATACCTATATTACCTATACCTAACAGTGCCGATTTCACAGGATATCAGACGTCCACGATGGTGTGCATTAAAGAACACAACCAGCAGCAGCAAATTGTCGCGGACAAACGGTGCCACGGGTTGGAGAAACCACAACCCCAGGTGCTCAGATGCAACGTGAAACCATGCGAGGCACAGTAAGTATACTACAAAATAATAACCTTGGAGATGGAGTTACTTACGAAAAGCTTCTTTAGTATTATTACGATAACAGATTATAATAATAATTCACTCTTTTATTATCCTACAGGTGGTCGATAACCGATTGGAGCCCTTGCTCAGTTGGTTGCGGTTTAGGGGTCCAGACCCGGGAGATGGCGTGCAGGCAGCAAATCAATCCCGCGCTGACGATGAACGTAGATGAGTCGGCTTGTCCATCGCCAATGCCAGCCAACGTCATCCTGTCCAAAGCCTGTCAAAGGCCGCCTTGTGATTCCACCCAATCTGACGGGACCTCGCATTGGATCGCTGGCACTTGGTCCAAAGTTAGTGTTTTGACAATCCACCCAAACTCTAATAGTGCTTTTCATTATCCATGGCATAAATTCCCATAAGTTACTTACTATAAATATACCAATGCAGGTCTGCGAAATACATATAAATATTAAATATTATTATAATATCACATCTGCAGCTAATAGGGCATGGGGTTGTATTATGTCGTGAATTTGGGATACGACGAACTAATCAGCTGGTTTCATTTTTCAGTGTTCCACGACTTGTGGCACGGGCATCAAGTCACGATCGGTAAGCTGTTCGTCAGCCAACGAAACCGAATGTAAGCCTAACGATAAACCTCCGCATCAGACGACTTGTGACATGGGACCGTGTGCGATGGCCCTTTCCAACGCTGTTGGCTCGTGGATTCTATCGGATTGGTCACAGGTATTTCAATATTATAATAATCTATTTATACTTAAGGTATAAAAATTAAAATTTTACATCACTATTATGTAGTTTACATAATTATATAAGTGATAAAATAACTAAAAAGTAATAACCGTCTTAAATGTCTATTGGCAATAAGTTTAATGCTTATTAAAATAATGTTTATATTAGGTAGTAGGTACATTTATTAAAAAATGCTAACCTGTATTTAAATATTGAATTTCAAAGCATTATATGAAACACTTCACTGAAAATAATGAAATTATTTATATAATTCATTAAACACCTAAAGTGAATACCGCGAATTTTTGTTGCACTAATTCCAGTTGTCTAAAATTTAAATACCTACTCATCAATATTAAAGTATTTTCCATATGCGGTATTTATGGCATTAACAATTTTCTTTTTCTAAAAAAAAAAAATAACAAAATTTCAAATAAAATAAAAAATAACATATTGCGTACATGTCATCGTATATATTATAATTGATTAAGATATATTTTTTTAGCCGATAAATCTTGAACAAGATAATGTTAATGTTATTTAGAATAAGTTAGTCTTATGATATTATGTATTGTTCAATGAATCTTAAATACGCAAGTGATATTATGTATTTATTTCAGTGTTCAGAAACATGTGGCACAGGTACCCAAACTAGAAAGGTTTATTGTTCGCTAGGAATTGATCGCGAGAACGCATGTGATCAATCAATAAAACCAGAGGCGAGCAGAGCTTGCTTGAGCGACAAAGATTGTAGTGGACTTTGGTTTACAGGACCTTGGTCACAAGTAAGATATCAATATTAAAATATTTAATGATTTGATTCCAGTAATCAGTATTTGTTAATAATAATTTGTTTCTTGATTACTTCGAGTTAAGTAGTAATTTTTTATTGACAGTATTTTAGTTTAGAAAGTTGGCCTAGTGTTATACGTATTTGCTTTAATTATTACATATTATATTATAATCAAAAAAATACATCATCGTTCATCCAACAAATTGTTCCTCTCACTTATACCTATAGATTACTTATTTCATGCATTGTGTTATAATAATAATAGAAAAAAAATTGGGTGATCCATAGAAATAATATCATCATATTGTATAATAATAATAAAAATTTAAAAAAAAAAATGTTTTTAGTGCTCTGAAATGTGTGGTTGGGGTAATCAAACAAGAACTTCTGTTTGTATGTCTTATGATCAAAGAGAATGGAAAGTTGTTCCTCAAAGTCAGTGTTCCGGCAAAGAAAAGCCGGCTATGACCATGTCGTGTTTCACCCAAAACTGCGATTCTAATTGGTTCACTTCGGAGTGGCTGCCGGTATAGACGCGTTTACACTGATTGGACTACCGATGTGGAAGGATATCTTAAAATATATTATTATAATTTATTTTACTTTCAGTGCTCGAGATCGTGCGACTTGGGTGTTCAGAAACGAGATGTCAAGTGCCTCAATGAAGTATTAAAACCATCGTTAGAATGTGATGAATCGAAGAAACCACCTGCCAGACGTTCGTGTAACTTAAGTCAATGCGTCAATAGTTATTCAGGTACTATAAACGTATATTACTAGGTACTTAGTAATTGGCAACAATGATATTATGCATTTATGCGTGTAGTTAATTGATTGGTAAAATTATTTCTGTTTAACTACTGAATATAGATTATTATTTATTATAGTTCTTTCAAAAGAAATTAAATTATTTTTTAAATCTCATTTTCAGCAGCAGTATCAAGTGAAGAGAGCCGAATCGAAAGAGAGAACAAGCCAATATTGACCAGTACTCAACCACCGTCGGATCAAGGTTAAATATTGTTTTTTCTATATCTGAAATTGAAATGATAGTGTACCCACGCTTGAAGTTTAGATTCATAATATTCTTAATCCATGTTTACAGATGATCCCAAGTGTGTTGACATTCAACATAGAAATTGTAATTTTGTCGCCCAAGCCAGACTGTGCTCTTACAAGTATTATAAAATTTCATGTTGCAACTCTTGTCGAAACAAAACGTAAATCGATTACAGTCGGAGTACACTTAAATATTAATTCATTTTCATTTTTATAGACATCATCGAGACAGCTAGTTAATAATAATATTTAAAATTCGATCAATGTAAAAAATAGTACTTACATATTTTACACCACAATATTTCTGTACCTATTATTTACCAATTTACAATGTAGTTAGGTAATATGATATACATTTTAATTTATCGAATACGTCATGTAGGTACTAGACAAAATTCGTTTATAAACAATGATTATTGTGATAAAGTGTTTGTCATGTAAGTATTAAATGTAAAAATGTAAATGTACTAAAAGGTATTAAAAATATTACATTTATGTCAAGCAATCGGATGCGTCAAGAATCTCCAAAAATTCAACGAGATTAGTATTATAATCATAATAGTATTATCTAATCTAAAATATTCGAATATGTTTTTATTATTATTATTAATTTATCTTGGATTAAAATGCATACAATTCCAAAAAAAACAACACAGAATTTATTTACAATCTAGGTATAAATGGAAAACCATTGAAAAAACTATTTAAATTTTAATTAAATCTTATTAATTGTAGAACGATTTAAGTATGTAGCCAAGTAGGTAATCATCTTTTAACTCATTATTATTAGATTATATTATTTATATGTATATTGTGTGTTTTAATGTTTAGCATATTAATATGATTATGTGTGTTACACAATTTAAATTTAATTACTTTGCCTATATAAGACGTGTAATATAATAGCATAGGAATACACATATTTTTTTATTGTTCCTATTCGATTACCTAATAAATTTAATTTAATTTTTTAGGATTATTTAATAATTATTATTATGTTTATTATAAGTTACAATTAGATTATTTTGATTTATGATATTATACGAGTATACTGTAGATTTATTATAAAATATAATATACAACAGCTGATTTTAGTTTGCTCGAATCAGGTTTAGATTTAATAATTTAGTAAAATTATTGTTTCCTTGTATTTCTACATAGAAAGATTCATCAATTTAATATGAATTACTGAAAATGTATAAATATACTATACCTACATAGTCCTCAATTTTTTTTTTTGAACTATCTTTACAAGTCATACTAATATAACTCAGATGATACCCGTTTGTACCACTATTAAGAATAATTGTAACCGAATAATAATTTCAAGGAACTTTAAAACTCAATTAAGGGGCTCCAGCTTATAATGCTTTAAGGAGTAATGCTTTTGCAACTTCATTAATAGCTTTACTTATCTTGTTCTATTCTCCCTCTATATTCACTTCTTCAATCTTAATATATTCTCTCATCTTTACAGTATATTCTTGTTGGATCTTGTTATCCTTCAAACGCTCCAAGTTACAAGGTACATAATTTTTGCTCTTCAACCGTATCTGACTTCGTAATTTTAGTTTGAATTTCGTTACGACTAGAAAGTGATCTGTGTCACAGTTTGATCCTCTTATAACTACGTATCTCTCGAATGCACGAGTGGAATCTTTTTTGGACGATAAGGTGATCTTTCTGGTTAACTGTTACTTCATCTGGGGAATTCTATGTTCCTTTATAGATTTTCTCATGTGAAAACATGAATTTATTTTATTTATATCCACTATCTCTACTAAGCTTTGGCATTCTCCAGTCCTAAAAAGACTCATTACATTCTGACTTCCTATCTTAAACTCCATTGTCCGTTTTCAGTGTCCAGTCCCTAATCCGTTTTTCTGTGTCCGAGGCTGATTTAGTGATTGTATCTTTACAATATATTTCTTAAAGATGCAGGATTGTTAGTTATGGGTTCTCAAATGAAACCGGTTATTGCAGCAGAGTGCAGTACGTTTTAACGAATCGTACATTATGATTCGAACTGATTCGAAATGGCCGCTGGGTTCCAGACTTCCAGGAGAAACTTTTCGTGACAAGGACCGTAATAATAATAATGTATATATTTTGTTTGTATTTTTTTTTAAAAACATTTATATAATATTACATTTATACAACATGATTAATAATAGAGCAATGTTGATACCTAATCCCTGCAAGGAATGCTTGTGGTGGGATTAGAGAGTCTTAAATAATTTATAAGTTGTACCTAACTAATTAACATGATAATGATAATGATAATGATTCATAATTTTTTTATAAAACAATTATAGACATTACAATAATAGAAGAATATAATTTAAATTAGAAAATGCATATTAGTGAGACTAAAAAATAAACTATAAAAAACATATAAAAAGGAATATAATAGAACTACTAAAGAAATAATTGTGAATATCATTTTTTAATTTCCAGCTTAAATCGTCTGTAAGTATTTATTATTTTGATATTATATGAATCACCTATTTGAGAAACGACGTAAGTCACAAAATATCACAAATTGAGATATTAAGTGGAGTGTGTTATCAAATGATAGACGGATCATGTGTGAACATTTGAAAAGAAAAATATTTAATTTTACTACTGTAAATAATCAGTATGAAAGAGAAATAACCATGTATCACTGGTAGCATAAAAACAATTTTTTCTTGTTTTCACAGAATTAACTTTTATGGACTTTCGTCGTATCTCAAATTGGTGGTTCATATTATGGTAGTTCAATAATGAGTTATATTTCCCTATATATATAAAACATTTTATATTTTTATTCATAGTTGTGTTGGGCTTAAATAATATTATAGATTATTGTTATTCATATTTTAAGTGATAATACAGCTATTTGTATTATGTAATATAATTTTATTTTGCATCAAATATATTTTTTAGTTGTTGATAATTTACTATGTAATTGTTCTATTTTAATTATCCTAAGTTTTTTTAAACAGACCATTATTGGTACAATTACCCTCAGTATAATTTTATCTTAATATTATTTCAACTAGGGTTCTATGCACTACATTTAATGGTAGAAGAGCATTTCTGTACGCAGATCCAAATACAGGGTGCGGCGTAATGAACTCCCATATTTCAAATAATCATTAGCGCGTAATTAAACTGATTAGATTAAAGTGGTTTATTTCGCTAGATTAGATTATTAATAAGGGTTTTAGTCGTCACCATGCCATGGTCTGGTGAACAACGTGGTTTCGTTATTGAGGCATTTTTAAAAAACGCTGAATGTGTGATTGCGACACAGAGAGCATTTCGAACTCGGTTCAGTTTGAATCCAAACGAAAGTGTCCCTGATCGGAAAACGATTTTGAATTGGGTACAAAATTTAAGAACAACGGGATCTGTAATGCCTAAAAGACCGCGGTCTTAGCGCGCGGTTGGACGTCCCAAGTCCGCGATTCCACTCGATATGCTGGCGAAAGTGATGGAAAACTTTCGAGAACGGCTCCATATGTGCGTTGCTCGTCAAGGCAATCATTTAGACGATATAATTTTTAAAAACTAATTTAAAAAAAACCTTATATACCTAATATAGTTTTTAAAAATAAAAATTTTTTTTCTTTATTTTGTATCGTTTTTTTTAAATTCACTTCGGAAATGTGGGAGTCTATTATGCCGCACCCTGTATTATAATTCAATATGTCAATATTGATTGTACTAGAGTCATAAGCGGTACTAGACTCTTTTGAAAGGGGGGGGGGGCCGAAAACTGTCTGTTCAATGTGCTGTTTATTAAAAAAATGTATTTAATAATATTATGATACAATATTTTTTTAATTTCCAACAATATTTGTGAAAATATAATTTATATTTTATGCTCAATGGCCCCAGATTACCCATATATTATGTTGATACCTTTTATAAAATGTCATCACGCGTCAATATAATATCAAAACAATAACATGGCACTGTGATAATATTATATTATTGGAAAAATTGATTTCGATCGGAGCACAAAGATTAAGTTCTCATAAAACAAAGTGTTTGTTACACCTGTGACCTATATCTATTAATGAAGTGTACAATATGTGGGTATAAGATGTACTATATTTTATTGCATCGCACAATGTCTGTTTAATATAATATGATTATTCGGTATTTTATTAAAGCGATTAGTGTTAGTTACACTTGTGTTAATAAAGTAGAAAATATATAGTTATTAGGGAAATATTTTTCTTTCGTAAATTATAATGCCTGTTATGAAAAGGCGCCGAGTTCAGAAAAATAGGTTTTAAAAATTCCAACCCTCGAGTGCATTATTAAAAAAACTGCAGAAAATACGTATTAATACCTATCACCACACGAAGCTACTCACTTTGCTCGCAAACAACGCTTAATCTTATTTTTTACTTTCCACTAACAACTACAAAAGATGATAAAGTAGATAAATCTTTCGTCTATATTTTTTAAAATTATATAATGTCAGATAGTGTTTTCCCTCCTGAAATGTGGGCTGAGCGTTCGTCTTCTCTTTCTTTGACCTCAAATGGATGTGAAGCGTTAAACAGTAAATTCAACAAAGAATTCAATACTACTCATCCAAATATTTTAAGGTTATTGATATACTAACCAATATACAATCTGAAATGCATATTAAAGCTCGAAGACAATCTACTACACCGAGATCGAAAAAAAAACAAAAGCTCGCCGAAAAAGTAATTTACGAGTTTTCATCAAATAAATATGGGCTATATAAAAAATTGTGCCTAACAAATTTATCAAATATATGATTTTTTTTTTTTTTATTTATAATAATACTTTTTACATTTTTAAATATTTTTTTAATATTAAACATTAAAAATTAAATATTGTACTAGGTATAAGCTTTTTTTATATAATTTTAATAATTTACTTAGTATACACACAGACATTTTTAAACACACCTCATTTGAGACAGTCCTGAGTCTGTATAAAGAGGGAAGGACTTTGTGTTGTAAAAACTCGGAGATGTTTGGGAATTTACCTGTTCGTTAGACCTTTTTGACGTTTAGAGAAACAGGAGCCGAATGGTCACCACCCTTATGAGAAACTTTTTATTACATTTTCAAATTTTTTTATTCACAATAATTTTTTAAAAAAATGAATAAAACAATAAATGGCTCAAAATGAATCAAAATGTTATGGTGAATAGAAACTTGCAATATTAACATTTGAGGAAAATGTTTGTAAGTTCATTTTTTTAGAGAAGGAAAAATAATAAAATCGACATTTTCCAGTTTTTCCTTAATTGTTTGTGTTTTTCCTGACTGTTTTTTAAATACTATAGGGAAGTTTTTACTTTTGACCTCATAAATTACACACAAGATTCGCATTCCTACTAGGAAAGATGGTGTTGAAGAAAATTGAAGCAGTTTTACTGTATCAAGCGGTTATAAAAGAAACAAGAAATAACATACACTCACACCATTGGGTAAAATCAATACAATTAGCGCTCCGCGCAGAAAAAAAAATTGTATGCATTTTGACAAATATTGATAATGATAAATAATTAAAGTAATAAATTGTAAAAGAAAGAAACAAATGAGTCGACTATTGTTTCAAATAAAATTTTTTTTCAATCCTTCCAGTCAGTCAGTAAACATTTTATACATACTAAATTGAAATCTTAGATGTACATAGAACATTTTTTTATGAATATTTAACTCGAAATCATTTGAACATTTTTGTGATTTTGATGAATTTTGTCTAGATTTTGACTTCAGATGCTCATAAAAACTATTTTGGATACACGCTCAAAAGGTTGCCTACATGAAGACTAACAATATATTAAAAATGAACTTCATAGTTTTAAGACTCATTCTTCTTTCCAAAATCTTATTAAATTCTTCTCTACAATCATTGATTAATGATTTGTCTTAGATTTGTGGCATTCGAACCTGGGTAATGGGGATTGACTATAGTCTAAAGTAAAATGTTATTGCAATCCTTCCCGTCAATAAACAGTTTACGTTTATTAACCAAAGCACAGCTGTAGGTAGCAGATATAACGATCTCAAAATGTTTACTCTCTCTATAGGTACTTGCTTCGATTCATTACGAAATATTTAACTCCAACACTTTGTAATCTCAAATCCATTTATATCAAATCTCTCTTCTTTTACTCTCCCGGATAGTCTATTTAGAATAATTATCCTAATAATATTACACATACTATACATGCTACAGCAAAGCGACCTACCAAATGTAATCAAGTATGTTCAGTATAAAATTTTATTTAGAAACTAAAAACATAATTTTGTACATTTACTCTGAGCATTGTATTGCAGATTTATAAATATAAAATAATATGTTATTTATTTATTTATTTATTTAAGAAACACATTTAGGTAACTCAGCTGTTTTTTGAATACACATACTTTCAATTATTTTTAGCTTAAGAATTACATAAAACGCAATGTAATTCGCAATTTTCAACATTTCATACTGTAAGTACTAGTCGAAAACCGTTCTTATTTTTATTTCAGTCAAAGGATAGTTAGATTTAATATGTTACGAATTTGTTCAGTAATCGGTTTTACTTTATGTTTATTTCAATTATGTGAGTATAACTGATTTTCTGTATACTTACCTAAAATATATAAATTTTTATTAAATATTCGTGTACTGGGTAGTAAAATCTACTACGGTCGATGGTTTATCTTGTTTAATCAAATATAATTAATATTATTTGTAATATTGGGTGGGTATCGACTACGCGCGGCAAACCCTCGAACATTGGCTCGCGCGGCAGCCGCGACAAATGGATACCACGTTGCTGCGCGAGCCAACTCAAAAGTTGCCGCGCTCGAACATGCCGCGCGGCGAGCCAAATGTCGTCGGTATTTAGACACGCGGCAAAGGAATTTCAGTTAATTGCTCGCGAGCAGTTGGGTCGGTTTTGTGATTTGTCGTTTGAAGGTTTTAAAATCATTCGCGACATCATGGACAATGAAAAGTGTCTTGTTTTAATACGTCTGTACGGCGCTAAAGATTTTTTGTGGAATAGTAAATCTCCACATTATCACAATAAAACTTTAAGGGAAGATGCGTGGAATGAAATAAGTTCACTAATGAACTTACCTGTAGCTGAATTAAAGAAGAAAATGACCACCCTTCAAGCATCCTACAGAAGAGAAAAATCCAGAGTAGCTAAAAGCCTCATTACTGGTTCTGGTAAGTATTGCATATTAATAATATACTTTAATTTATTTTAGAAAACAATAAACTTTAAAAATATTTAAAAATATATGTATATAAAAAAACATCTAGCACTGTAGATAAAACTAATTTTGTTTTATATCTAGATTTGTAATGTCGATTAGTTCACTTGGTTATTTATAATTGGGTACTTAATTTATCATATCATCAAAATTATAAGGCATGTTTTAAAATAAATAATAATTGTCAAAAAAGTTATAAAAATTAGGCAAGTTTTTGTACCTAATATGACTTTTTGGTAGGTGGGTGGGTGGTATATACTATTCTTGAACCACTAACTGAAAAATGTCAAACCACCTCTAATGCATTTTATACAATATGTTCTTATGGGTTGAGATTTTGTTAAATTTTGTCAAAATTTGAACCTTAAATGCTTATAAAAAAAATGTGCCTATGTATTTTTTCATATTTTTCAGCTATTATTGTAACAATATATCAGGAGCTTTATATGACATATTCACACTTTTTAAAACTAAACAAACAAATAAAATATTATTGACATTTATAAAAAAAACAAAATATACCAAATGAATAAGTAATTTATTTTAAGAAACGTTTGTAACAGTCGACATGTTAATAGTATTTTTAATTTTAACATAATTAATTAAACAACTTATTATAACTTTTTACACTTATGAATTTTTAATTATATTTTAGGTACACATCAAGTTTACGTATCAAAGTGGTTTGCTTTTGACGAATTTAATTTTATGAAAGATAAAGACGTGCCTAATGAAACATCAGACACGATGCTGGAGCTGGAAGATGTAAGTTAAAATTATTGTAATATCTGTTTTAATATAATAATATAATTAAAATAATAATTTAATAATATGATATAATGTAATATCTTTTTTAATATCTGTTTTGCCACGGTATTTCACCGTTGGTAACAAAATGATAAGCTAAATGTGCACGTATTTCTTGTGCATGGTTTCCCGCTCTTCGTGGAATTGAAGGAATAGGCAGTAGTGATGTAGGTGCAGGTTCATTTCTCCAAGTTCCAGGTGTAAGTTTCCCATCTGTTTCACTGTCTAGAGATCCAGGTGGTGTATACAGTGATTATACAGTATTACGTCTATAATATAATATAACTTATATGATGTACTCTATAAATATTTCGTCAAGACAATAAATATATATTAAGAACGTTTATTTTTTCATTTTGTTTTGTAGTTAATGGTAAGCATTTAAAATTTATATTTTTTTAATTGTTTAATTCGTTATACATCACTTATAAAAATTGTATATGTATAAATGTATTGTTTGTAAAATGCTTTATACTTTTGTTGTTATAAATATAATTTTGTGTACTTTTTAAAGGGCAGATTCTATATCAGTATTTATTTATTTTTATTTCCTCCAACAATAATAGAATTAAATTTTCATAGTTATTGGGCTTAAAAGAACTTAATATATTTTAATATTTAGAAAACTTCAAGTCACTAGTAAATTTTATTATTTCGTTTCTCCATATAAACAAAATATTATTCCTAATAAAATATGGAGAGGCCAGTTTAGATGATAATAGATGATAATATAGTTATAAGAAGTTGATATAAACAATATTTTGTGACATTTGCTTAGTAAAACTTATTGTCTTAATGTGTAAGCAATATAATATACATTAAACTGATTAATCGCGTATATTTTTTTAGGGATTAAATTTCAGAATTGTCTAAGTGAGAGTGCTAAGTAACCTAACCTAATCTAAGTATAAATTAAAATATATAGATTATAGGTACACATACCATCGTAAATTGGACATTTGTGATGAATATTTGTTGTACCTACACCTTTACTTTCTTCGTTAATCATTATAATATAGGAAATAATATAATATTTAATTAATAATAATAAATAACACTTTTACATCTACGTGTTTTTAAAATATCTATTACTGGAATGTGTAAATACAGTAAAAATGTACACTGCATTACACTGAGTAACAAACAACCAAACAGTTTAAAGTTTTTAATCAAAATATGAAATGTTTGGGCATGTTAGACTATGGTTCAAAAATATTCATTTTGATCGAGACAGATCTTATAGCAAAACCAAAATAATATACAATATGTACTCACCGAGTTGTTACCTATATAATTTTCATTCAATTTTCTTTAAAAATAATAATAATTTAAACAAATATCATCATTATATACGTCATATTATATAGGCATTTGATAAAGTGCAATGTATTTTTGATTTAATACTACGGATTCATATACTCATAATCATATGTTAATCAATGTTTAAATTAATTTTCCAGGAGTTTTGATTGGTGATGGCTTCGATGTTCGTGAAGAAATATTAAGTATGTAGTTACTTCAATGAATTCCATTAATATTATCCTAATTATTAATGTCAACACGTCAATCGGTAGACCGTAAATCTGTTCACCATCATTTTGGCTGAATAAATATTAAATGAATACCAATTATATATATGTATACAGTTATATTTACAAATTGGATCCTGGAGGAGTTCAAATAATATCAACTAAAAAATTAACCAAGTTGTTCATCTAATTAGACCAAATTATTGTTTGTTTGGTTATTATTTTTCGAATTGCTTCAAGTAAAAACATTATAGCACATTAGCACAACATTTTTGAGAACAATTTAAGAAATAAATATTCATACAACAGTATTAATTAATAGACATTAAAAGCATTATAAATATGAAAAATGAATGTAATCACTAGATGTTTTTTTGAGGGTACACTTGGCAAGATGACTCGTACGATACTTGATGACCTCGTTAGTGATTTTCCAAACATTTGATACACCTTGAAGAATGATTTTAGTAATTTTTCGTGTGGCCATGCGATTGACATTTAAAACATTGTGGTGGGTAAATATTCTTTTTTGCAGTTTTCTAATTATATCGTTAGTTGGACGTAGTTTTATGGATTCCTGTATTTTCTTTGTATGGAGAAACTTCCTAGAAACACTACATAATTCAATACTTACCTAAAAGTTAATGGCTTGTTAAATTTTTGTCTTTATTCCCTATAAGTTTATGAAAAGATGTATCACAACTCACTAGGTACTTTCGAGAAAAACTGTTAAAATAAATACAATAGGTTTATATTAAACATATTTAATTTTTTTTCATTTTGGTAATGCTTGCTAGTTGGGTCTAGGTCCCAGCGTCGAGTGACTGTGACCCAGAGTTCTTGCTCTGAGAGATATCTGATTGATTGTTGGAGAACCTTATTAATAATAAGTTATTATTATTATTGTGGTAAGGAGATATTATATTTGTGCCTTGTTTTTCTTTTAGCGTCGGATAATATTAAATTAATTATAAACAAATTGTTAAGTAAGTGGTTTAAAAATATAACTAATTAGATAGTAGATTTAACAGTTTTTCTATGATTTTAAATTTCTAGAAATATTTAATATTTCTCATGGCTATAAATAGCTTGAAAAAGTCAAAATAATTTAAAATGTATAGCATGAATGGAAAGTGGTAATTGAAGTGAATACTTTGAGTGTCTAGAGTTATTCAATTTTGAATAACAACAATTGTATAAATTATAATTGTACTTTGTCGTCAAGACAGTCTAAATCACTCCTGAATGTTTACACTCCGCTCTTTATGTTGTGGCTGTATACAGTTCTGGTACTCATAGTTTAAACTTTAGGTCTAAGATATTGTTATCGTGAATTCTTTATCAATGCCCCGATATAATATTTATTATTTACTCAGAATCACAAAGTAAAACATAATAAAACAGTTATTCTGTGAAATTTATTTCTTAGATTATACTAAACAATGGATGGTGTTACGTGTGGATTTCTTGTATACCGAGCCGTGTCCATCATAACCCCTCATCAGTCATTAGTCATTATCCACCAAAAAAATTGTGGCATCTCGACTCGATTCGCATTCACGATGCCGAAATGTCATGTGGTCGCCCCCACGAGCCGAGACTTGGGGAGGTCGGAGCACATGGATTTACATAGCCCATACTGGCCATACTGGACAATTAATGCGAAACAATAATTGGTAACACGGTATGAGATAAAATAAGTTATAATTATTAAAGTTGGAGCTGAGAAAGCCAACAGGCATAAGACTCGGACTGAATAAATAAAAAAATGAATAAGTGAATAAATCAATAATACATATTACCGTACACAAACAATGGGCATAACTTCTACCAGGGCATAGACACTGTGTGTAATGGCAAAATCTGGTGACTGTGGCCTTGAACACGGTCTCTAGGAGGGCGTGGCATGCGTTATCACTTAAATAAATCATATCATTATTATCACACAAAAATAATAAGAATAACATTGGACATTTCGTGGTTTGGTTATAATTCCGTAACTTAGAGGGATACACGTTGCTAACGTTCTATCAGATTACGGATATGGTACAATTTCCAATACTTCAACCATAGTCCATAGGGATACAGTAACCCGATCAGCTGATCGAGTGTCTTTTCTATATTGTTCTGTGCTTCTACCAGCTCTTCTGGACGGTTACTAGAAATTTACCATGATAATAATAATAATGAGTACAAGCCGGCCATCATGTATTGATAATAAATAAAACGGTGCATTACCAATCACACAGTGAGGAAACACATGGAACACCGGGCCGCCCGCAAGCGTGGCAACAAAATTGTGGCCCACATCCTCCATGCAGCGGTGCTAACGGCGTGTTAAAAAGAGTGTCGTCGCCCACCGGCTTAGTCAGCAGCAAAGACGACGGGTGACGGCAACAGAGATAGAGATAACATTATGTAGATTTTTAAAATTACTCAGCCAATATCCTAATATACGGTGTATTGGTTGTGTGTGCCTGGACGCATGTAAACATTCTGGGGGCCGTTTCGGCACCTGTGTTCAAATACGCATTCTCATTGGTCGATTTTAAATTCCCGCCAAGTTTAATATACGAGCGTCTAGAAACAGCGCCTCTTATCTCTCAAATTATATTTGGCTGGCTTATCATAAAAAGTCAGTGATGCTGTGCTAGCGGCACTCGTCGCTACGCTTCTCGGCGCCGTCGCTCCGCTCCGCTAATCGAAAATATCCCTCGAATTGCTGTGCAACACCACCTCAAGTTGGTCACATGTAACCGCCGCATCGGACAAGTGCTTATCACTCATAAAAACAATTGCAAAAAAAGTGCAAAATAAATGTTCGTACATGGGGAATCCTGCCGCGCTGTAGAGGCTCTCTCCACAACTAGACTACCAATTCATATAGTGCCTTGAAGCAAAATAAGCTATTTCAACGAAAATCAACGAAAATTCAATTTAAAATCGACCAATGAGAATGCGTATTTGAACACAGGTGCCGAAACAGACCCCAGAATGCTTATATGCTGCCCGGACCATGGAGATGCAGTGGTGCAACTAGGATCTTTGGGCCCCGAAGACGAAGTAAATCTGGGGCCCTATAATTACTTAAGTATTTGTAGATAATTTTTTTTTTAATGCTGACACACGCGAAATAATACTGTGTAAATTATTTCTGGTTATATTTTAATAATAATTAATAACAAAATTACAAAATTTATTGAAAAAGAATTTAAAAAAAACATTTTAAATTTAAAATATAATTATTTAACTAAGCATATTAGCTTTTCTTGCTTTGGTTTACGACGTAAGGCAGATATTGCACAATGACTAAAATCGGTACTTCACAGTTCACGTTTATAACAGACGTAATCCAATGTATATCATAATATTATACTAATTCATTTTACATGGAATTTAAAAATAACTTCATATGACCGTAGCCCTTAAGAAAACCGGTATATTTATGTATTGTCAAAAGTATCATAGACCATATTAAACTATAGACCGATAGACGTTTCATTTATAAATTGTCATATTACTATATTAGTTATTATTTAAATTTTAAATAGCCAGTGTATCTTGATATCTATTAATAATATTTACGGTGAGCATCGGAGTCGGAAATAAATATTGACCCCAGCCCGCCACAAATCTGTATGATACCATCATTGGGCTGTTATTCTCAGAATGTTAACAGTATTGTTGTATTGAGTATTTATAGGTACATAATAATATACAGAATATTTATACAGAATATTAAGTAATGGGCAATGGCTGTAGAACTATAGTCTATAAAACATAATATAATATAAATAATATAATAATATAAAATAATACATATTGAGTATAGTGTTTAACTTGCGGACTGCACGGTCTGCACGTACCACACTGTGCCCTTGTGTATTAATTATTGATTATCATAATTTCATCGGTATCAAAATTAACTATTATGGTAAAAATTTTAAATGATCACAGATTTGATTTAATTCTTTAGCATTAAAAACACCCTCCTGGCCCCCAGGTTACGAGTATGATGGGGCCCCAATGCTAGGCATCGCCACCAGCTCCGGTTGTTGCACCACTGTGGAGATGACAGAACGGAGCGTGTATAGTTTGGTCTGCGGATTTGAACTCACGGGATCAGAAACGCTTTCACGTGGACACATGAATAATAATTTAAAGATATAAGCGTATTAAAACTGTTCATCCAAGTCTGGTCGTCACACAATCACTATAAAATAACTTGTAAGTGCAAGTTTAAGTTGGACACAGGCACACAGCAAATGATTAAAGTAGCTCTATCCATTGTGTATGATCTAATATGTATTCCAATTAATTCCAAGACTGAGACACATGAGCAGACGGGCAGTGGTAATTGAAATACCTAATTTTGATGATATGCTCGTATATATTTAAAAAACGACAGATCCGATAAGCATACCATATTCTGGTAAGTTATTTTGTGTCAATATTTTTGATAATAAAATAAAATAATTTATTCAAATTTTTTTTAAACAACATTATAAGTGATAAAAGTGTACACAGGTGGCTCAACGAGACAATAATATTTTTTTATAATTTTAAATGTTTTATAAAATAATGAGTGTTTTACGTTAAATAGATCACCACGTACTCTTTGGTCATAAACTTAAAGATGTCAAACTATAGATTAGTTTATTAGATATAATTTCACATATAAAAAAAGATGATGTAGTATGAACTTAAACTTAACTATGTCAATCGGGTGGTTTGTTTATTAGATAACTACGTACATAAATAGAAAATGAAAAGTCGCTTTGAATAGATCAACAATTTTCAATATCTTTCAAAATTATTTCATGTCTAAAAAATTATCTTATACATTTTTGGCCAATTTTCAATTTCATCGACATTCAAACTTTGATTGCTCATAAAAAAAACAAATCTGTCTATTTATTTCAATATTTTAAATTGCTTTAAGAGCAACTTATGCATTATTATATATTCAACATTCTGGAACTAGACAACAATAAATTTGTATTTATTTTAAAGAAAGTGGATAAAGTGGATGTACAGTAGGGTTACAAGTGGTCAATATTACGTTTGTAATTGTGATTTAAGTTTATTATTTACATTTAAAAAGTCATTTATAAAATAGTATAATATACTCTAAAAGTTTTTAGTAGTTATTCAAGGATAATACTTTTAAATTACAACAAAATAACTCAAATCATTATTTTTATTTCTTCAATAATATGTAATTTTGTCCAAATTTTAACGTAAAACAAGCATAAAAAGAACTGTGTTTATGAATTTTTTAGATTTTTTGGTAACACAATGAACTACTTGTGTGCGACTTTGTGTAACATTTTTGATCCTTAGCTATAAGAGATGAATAATACATTTTAATAAATATTTAAATACATAATAATTTGTAAATTTTCAATTTGATAAATTTTGTGACATCTAATGCAAATAACACCACACGCGTAGGTATATATCTATATAATATATAGCCATATAGGTAATATAGTTATAAGTATACTCTGTCCAGCAAAAGAACGCGCCGACCACTGACCAAATCTGGTTCCCCCACTCGACACCCTACCGTGGTGAACCGGTTTTGTGGGCTGATTGACGCGGAGGGATGCGCAAAAACGGTGCTTTCTCTTGCTGGACAGAGTATATGTACACTGGGAATGCGACTCGCAATAAGGCAAATTATCCCCAGTTTAGGTTAGGCCCCAGGCATAGAAAAGAGATTAAATATAAAGGCAACTATTTACTGCCGTAGAAATATTGGATAGTGAACAGCTACCAGTGCTCTACAACGGTTGTCATTATAACTATCTCAATTCAACAGAAATTCACAACCGATAATCAGATATTGTTAGTTAGCTATCGATAATACGCAATCAATAGTACATTTTCCAATAATATTATTACAATTCCTTTTTAACCTTCATTGGAAATTGATTAATTAAAACAATTGTAAAATTAATAAATATAATTATATTTATATTGTAAAATTTATGTTACATAATATTATAAATTTATAAATATATAATATCAGTGCGTACAACTGTTAAAATAAATAATTACAAAAATTACCTATATAATATCTTCTTCTTCTTCTTAGGCGTTTACAGGCCATTCAGGCCCATTGCCGCAACAACCACTTGCCTCCACCTGTCTCGGTCTCTTGCCAGCTCTTCCCCATCCTCTATTCCAAGTTCCCTCAAATCCTTGACCACTCTATCCTTCCATCTTTGTCTAGGACGTCCTCTAGGCCTTTTTGTATTTGGCTTCCATTTCGTAACCTGTCCAATTGGCCCCTCCGATCTCCACACGTGACCGGCCCAGCTCAGCCTACTACTTTTTAAAATTCCGTTAATATTCGGTTCTCCGTACAGGTCTTGGATCTCCTGATTTGTTCTTATTTTGTATTCTCCTTCGTTATTTTTTTTCGGACCATAGATTCTACCTATATAATATAGCTTACAATAACTAGTTATTGTATATACTAAATACTTAACATTTTTCCTCAGCAATGCAATTATTTTCTTTGAGTATTTTTTAAAATAAGTATTTGCAGACAATTTTATTAGATCTTCTGTTATTAGTTGATCACCTTTACATAATATACAATTAATATGGTCAGTGTATATAAATCAAAAGAATACACACAGTATTTACCAAAATATTCAAATCTTGTTTTTCACAAATACAATTTTGAAGTGGAATAACTCGCTTCACAATATTTATAAAAATTCTACAACCACATTTTTTATATGCAAAATGGTGAAAATTTAAACTAAAAAAAATCCACGACACTCCGACTTTCTGGGATAACCTGTACAAGGTAAAAATGAAAATTAATAAATAATTGTTTAAAAAAAAAAACATGAATGATACTATTTATCAATTATCATACATAAACCTATCCGATACAAATAAGTATTCGGGAATTTTTACCTCAAATAAAAATTAATAATCAAAATGTACTAGTTGAAGTTTTCACTTCTGTCTACCTTCTTAAGACTGTTGTTTGTAGTTTTTAATGTTAAATTTATTGTAACATTTATAATGCATAAATGTCAATAGAGTTTGTTTTTTGGTTCTAGTTTTAGGAATGTGTTATATAAGCAAATTTGATATCGGTAAGACATTAACAATAAACATTTTAAATTAATGACATTATCGCTCTGCATACTCAGAAATAACTAAAATCAATGCTACACAACTCACAAGGGGGCATCCTATTATATCTCCAACTCTATTCAATATCTATGTTGCCGATCAGCTCTCCACGCCTCAAACCATGGTGGCTGATTATGCTGATAATAAAGTTATTTTGTCAACTAGTGAAAATCCTGTATCCGCCTCATCAAACCCACAACTTCATCTCAACCTAATGACTAACTGGTACGACAAATGGCGTATCAAAATAAACCCAAACAAATCAAGTCACACTACATTTACTCTCAAGAAGGCCGTATGTCCAACTGTAACACAACAACCCAAGTCCCACATCGGACACAATAAAATACCTGGGATTCAATCTTGATAAACGACTAACATGGAAAAATAATATACGAACCAAAAGACTGACTTTCAACGCCCGTATGCGCATCTTTAGTCCTCTAATATCGAGAAATAATAATATCAATCTAAAAGTAAAACTTTTAATTTACAAAATCCTCCTGAAACCTATTTGGACTTATGGCATACAGCTCTGGGGTTCAGCAAAAAAATCCAATGTAAATAAAATCCATCTACGAAGAACCTCAATCTTTTTACTTGCGCTTCCGCATTCGACTTCTATCCTGCCAAAATCCTTTTATTAAAAACCTCTCCTCTCTAACTCTTCCAGAAAATCCAAGGCACAGGTTAAAAAGGAAATAGTGTCGTGAACTCCTAAAATTACCAATTTAAAATATATATATACATATTACATGATTAATATAAACAATTTCAACCACCAACAATGAAAAAAATTAAAAATTTATATAACTCATGCTAAGTGTTGCCAGTGGACGGCTTTTTATTCAATTTCTCACGTCTTGTATTCTCTAACAAATAAGCTTATTGTACATTACTTGTATAGATTGTTTATTTTTAATTAAAAAAAAAAAAATTAATGACATTATATTTTAATAACATTGCCATTCAACATATGTTACCATTTATTGAAACACTGGATGGTAGAGGTATATGGTGTCTTAAGCATTTGGGGTTTAAGATGATACACAAAACTTTTTTTTTAGTTTTGATATAAATTTAATAATAATAATAATATTAATAATTTATTAGAAACATCAGAGTATTACAGTACCTACACGTATCACCTATGTACCATACAATATTATAAATTATGTTGTTTATAATTTATTATTTATGCTGCAGTTTGTTTTCTTTAAAAATAAATAGCTAAAGTTTATGAAGTGTTCGGTAAGTTATCTATTAATGGAATTGTATATAAAATCTAAAATAATTTATCAAAGACATCGATGTGCCATAACCTCAAGTTTATCGATACATATCAATTGAATTGTTTAAGTTGTAGGTGAACAATTATTTCTTATAGTCACACTCAGTTATAATGAGTTTCTGTATTTTAGCTGAACATAGTAATAGTTATTAACGTTAATCAATTATACTAAAAACGATTTAACTGTATTACTTTTCTTCTATATTTACGTACATTGTTATATGACAACAAAATTGATGTAATTAAATTTATATTTAACCTCTCACCCATTCCTCCACAGCATACTTGCCAAGTTTGTATTACATAATATTGATATTTATTAAATAATATTTTAACAGGAGTTAATGATCCGAGTACAAGCTCAACAGGTATATTTTTGAGTTAATATTTGTTGTTAGTTATTCATACATACCTATAGTTCTTTTGTTTGAAACTCATTTAAAATTGTTTCATAATTTCCTCGCCCAGCGTTACCGGTATAAAGATGTTTTAAAAAAAAATGAATATGCAATGGAGAATAGTACATCGTACACGACTGTCACCAGGTTAACTGAAGTCTGAAATCAATGATAAATTAGAATGCCGATCGGTTATTGTTTTTAAAATTAGTAGCGTTTTTATATTTTATGATAACATGAACCAATTAGTTAAAAAGTGATTTATTTAATTGTACATAGTGCTATTGTCTACAAGGGATATATTGTTCGATACATTTATGTGTCCAACAATAATAAATGTTAATATTAGCTTGTGGGTCTAAGTCACCATCAATAACTTTATAACTGAATTCCGAATGTATGAAATCACCAAAACAAGTCCCAAGCTGCCTGATCATTAACTGAAATACTTCACAATCATTCTCAGTCAATATCCAAAGTTAGATAATGTCATTATCCATAATATATTAATTATTATTATTCTTGTACGATCAACAATTTATTGAACAATCAACAATATATACCATTATAATTTACAAGTTTGTATTGCATTACATTAATGTTTATTATATAATATTTAAACAGGATTCAATATCCCGGATTATATTACAGGTACCTATATATTATGGAGTCAACATTTTTTATTGGTTTCACGTGTATTTCTATAGTTTTTTTGTTTGAAACTTATTTGAATACGAATTAATTTGACTGTTGCAATACCCTGCGTTACAAGTTCAAACATTTATTTTTTTTTAAATAACTTTTTGTGAAAGAAAGCCGTCGACGAGGTGCCAAGACTAATAAGGGTTATCTTGCTCTATTTGTGTGTTTATCAGTGAAGGCAGTCCATCTGGAAGTGGTGAGCGACTTATCCACGGAAGCGTTTCTTGCTGCTTTCGATCGGTAGGATCCCATGTCAGTGGTATTTTAATCCACCTGCGGCCCCTCATTTTGGAGGTATCTGGGAGGCCGCAATTAAAAGTGTCAAGACTCATTTGAGAAAAGTCATCGGTGATCAAATAATGACCATGGAAGAATTTACCACACTAATAATTCGCATCGAAGGAATCTTAAATTCGCGTCCACTCACAAGTGTCTCCAGTGACCCAAACGATTTGTGTGCTTTAACTCCTGGGCACTTTCTGATAGGACAACCCCTCATGGCAGTTCCAGAACCTGATTTGACGGACGTTAAAATCAACCGTCTAAACAGATGGCAACTGATCAAACAAGCGCAGCAGTCTTTTTGGAAACGATGGACCAATGAGTACTTACAGACATTGCAAGGCCGCCAAAAGTGGTTAAGGCAAGATACCAACTTAAACATCGGTGATTTGGTTGTCGTAAAGTCTCCAGTACGACCTGTCATGTCATGGCAATTAGGAAGAGTGACTGACGTCCATCCAGGTGCAGATGAAGTTGTACGCGTTGTGACGTTGAAGACAGCTGAAGGAACCTTGAAGCGTCCAGTAGTAAAAGTGGTGAAGTTGCCTGTGTCCTGATCGGAAGATTCTTCTATCAACCAGTGTTGTATTTTATATTTATTTTATGTAAAAGAGTAAAAGATGTACAATTCATTACCCATTATTTGTATAACTATAAAATTTTGAAAGTATCCTTTCAAAGGCGGGAGGATGTTGGGTACAGCTCTGGAATGATCGAAACTGTTCTCGATCATTCTATAGTTGCGCCTGTGTCACCGCGACAGCGCACGAATATTCTAGACGCGGCACCCCCCTCCCCTCTGGTGATCTATCCACGACGGTCCCTATATATACAGGCTACCGCGTCTGTCTAGTGGCTAGTCACGGTTTTTATTGCGTTGGTAATTTCCGCGTAATTATTTCGTGATCGTGACATATATTTTACGTTGGTGGTTGCCGCGTAAAGCTTACTATCGGCTGTTGCAGTGGCGCAGTACGCGGTAAGAATTTGTTTTATTGTAATAATAATTTAGCAATTGTCTGTTATAATTTTGTATTATTATTTGCTAAAATATCCAAATATTGTATTGTAATTTCGTACAATTATATTCTTTGATGTATTATAAGTTACATTGACTTTCTTATAATTTTTCAATACATCATATTATTTCATTATACACATAATACAGTCCACTTATCTTAGTCAAAATATACACTTAAAGCGTGGTTACCCCGAACAACGAAATGCTCGAGACCTCGCTTACAAACTGTATTATTTTAAATAATTAAATATAATAATATTGCCTAAATATAAGACTTCTTTTGTTTATTATTTGTATTTTAGATTCTGAGCGATGAATGTATTGATTTTTACAAATATTAAATTTATACAAAATATACAAATTTAACCGTCTGTGCAGTAACTTTCTGTTATACACTGTGTGCTAGTGTTTTGTTTCATCATTATTTGTCAGTTATATAGTATCTAACTTAATCGTAATTATAAACTGGATACTCGGCAATTTTAAAAGCCATTGAAGTAATAAACACCTCATCACACCAGTTTTTTAATTCTTAGGGTTGATTCCCTCAGCGCCATAAACAGTGTTAAAAACAAAACCAACCCCGGTGACATTGCCATCCTCATCCAAAATAAAATTGACGAAATTAAACAAAAAAAAAAAACATATTATACTAACTTGGATTCCAGGGCGTACCGGTATCTCAGGTAACGAAACTGCGGATACATATGCTAATATGGCCATCTCCGACAAGAACACGCCATTATTAGACTTCATCACCTACGACGACTTTAAAAACTCATTGAAAACATATATAAGAAAAAAATGGCACATATCTTGGTATAGACAGACTACTAAATTAAACCAGATCAAGTCAACAACCTTCAGAATCGTTTAAGAATAGGACACACTAGACTTACCCATGGATATCTCATGTCTAATGACGAACCCCCCTTCTGTGAAGCCTGTGGCCAATACCTCACCGTCAAACACATCTTGACTGAATGTCATGTTTACGACCAGGAGCGAATGGACCTCAACTTGACCGAAACCCTCGACTCAACTCTCGGACCACAACCTGATCAGAACGAAAAAACGCTTAAATTTCTTAAACTAACTAATTTAATTAACAAAATATAATTCTATCTATGAACGCTATGTATATAATCTAAATTGTTATTAAGTATTGTGAACTAACGGCCTTTGCTGCCGAGTTGTTTTTTTAAAATCAATAAAAAAACAAAACTGGATACTCCAATTAAATCTACTCAAAAAACTATAAAGAGTTGTATTGATATAACTAGTAGGGCAGTTTCTGTATCTAATGAAGAATTTATGGTTATGTTGGAGGCTTGTGTTATGTATCTGTATAATATTATACATATGTACTTGAATCTACTTCCTTAGTTGTGTCTGAACGTATTGATTATGACAAGTTAACCACCGGCAATACACTTATGCCGCTTTTTAGTGCTTTTTATCTTAACATTAAACCTCAGTAATCCCCGTAATAATGCTCCTCGCCATATCAAACATATACTTGAGAGTTGAGAGTAAGGAATCAGAGTTTCATTTGTTGTCTGTGTTCTACTCAGCAAACATCTGGTTCCACTTTTATCGATGGTTTTCGGATGACTTCCAATCAAACGCCATTGCAACTCAAGTTGTTGCGTTCGTCAAGGGCGCCCATAATATAATTCTCAAGGGGGGGACAACATTTTAATTTATCAATATATTTATAAATAGGAATGACCACGAGGTAGGCAGGGGTTTACAATTTTACATTATACTATTACATTACACACATCAAACTGGAGGATTATAAAATAATAATTATTTAACCAATTAACTATAAAATTAATTTATTGAAATTTTTATTTAATTAATAATATCAATTGGACATCAACATTTTTTACATTAATTATATTTATTAAAATATTAATTTACAAATAAAAATTGTAAATTTCTTTTTTTAACAACAAATTTATTTATAACTTGTTCTATACATTCATTCTTTTTATCATCAATTTTTTTCCTATATACGCTTATCATACATAAGCCATCAAGTCTTTCTTCACTCATTGTAGATCTCGCCCATGTCTCTACTCTCCTTAGTAAACTGATTGATCGTTCTACAGTGCATTTCGTAGGCGGCAATGTAATATATATCATTATACCTTTCTTGACAGCAGGAAAAAATTCACTCTTCTTTAATAATTTTTTATAATCCACCATAGTATCTTTCATAAATAATTGTGATTTTAATTGCCAATAATCATATCAAATTAAACCATTAACTTTTATATTAGGCATTTTAAAATGATTTTCAATATCTTGAAGTATGTTAATATATTAATTTTTTTGTAGTTTAACCATTTCATTTGGAAGCAACTAACATAATTTAAATGGAGTCCCATTGTTTTCATTAAATCGATTAGTGAACGAGCTAATAATAGAGTCTAAATATGGTATATATGTTACGCCGAATTTGTGAAATTGCTGATTTCATGAAATTGGTAGAAAAATTGCCGATTTCATGAAATCAGCATCGCTGTTGCAGAAAACGTGAAATCGGCAATATTTCTGCCGATTTCATGAATTCGGTATCATATTATTACGAACATAATTTATTACGAATAGTGATAGATATATAAATAACCAATATTTGAACCCATTGCCCATTGGCGTCACCCTTACCACATCATTATCTTTATTACCTATGATGATAGACGCCTCCACACTGCCGTGCCGCGTGACTTTATCTTAGTTACTAAGGCATTTGTATTGTTTTGATAAAATAATGTGACAAATATTCCCTACCTACATGTTCAACGTTCAGTTATTCGTTTCGGCTGCTGAAATAGTTAACAGTGTGTGACGGTTCTAAAAGTGCGTTTATTAGTTGCAATAATCAATTATAAATATAATAAAATAATAAATAATAATATTTATTTACTATGGACTCTAAATGGACAGCAGAACGAGATGCCGAAGCTGTTAAAATTTTAACTGATGATGCTTCTATAAATAAAGATAGGCGGTATTATCACGTCCGTGAGAAATTTGATTTGATCGAGGTAGCTGGCGTAAGACGTGTGCGACGGAAACGCGATCAACGTATTATGGCAGTAGTCGACAGTTTCCATAGTATTATCCGTGATATGCATGTGGCCAGTGGACATAAAGGTGAGACAAAAACACACAAAAAAATAATGGAGCATTACTCTAATATAACTATGGCTGATGTAAAAGCTTATATTGCTAATTGTGAAAGGTGTGTGGAAAAATCAAAAAAAAAAAGTACGCGAGGTGTTGTTGTGCGGCCTATTTTAGCTTCTTCTTTAAATGAACGTGGGCAAGTGGACCTTGTTGACTTTCAAAGTTTACCTGACGGTGATTTTAAATTTATTCTTCATTACAAAGAACACTTGACAAAGTTTTCATTTTTCCGGCCTCTGAAATGCAAAAAGGCTTCGGAAGTGGCGAAAGAACTGTTACACATATTTTTGACGTTTGGTGCACCTCACGTTCTACAGTCCAATAATGGTCGCGAATTCACTGCCGGTGTTATAAAAGAATTAGCGTTATTATGGCCAGATTTAATATTAGTAAATGGTCTGCCACGTTATCCACAAAGCCAAGGATCTGTAGAAAGAGGTAATTGTACACTGAAGGATTCGCTGGTGGCGTGGATGCGAGACAACAAAACTGCCGCATGGAGTTACGGCCTCGCCTTTGTACAATGGGGCGTTAATACCACATACCACGAAGCTATAAAGATGACTCCATATGAATCATTCTTTGGTCAAAAAGCACGAATGGGACTGGCAACAAAAGTACCTTGTGAATTGTTGGAAAATATAATGACAGGAACGCTAGAAGAAGATATGTTGGACATGCTTTTGGATCCATTGACTACTCCCACCATTCCGGAATATCGAAACGATGAGGACGTACAGGACGTAGTATTCATTATTCAGATTTTGTTTACTTTTGTAAATTTTCAAGGCCACAATCGCCCGATCCGACCAATTCACGGAGTGTCGTACCCCTGGTAATAATTATTTTATTTTATTATATGCCGAATTCCTTAACGCTCTCTATCGGGAGTAATTACGGTGCAGCGTATTTTGTACTGCAGTGAGCAGTGAGCTATCTATAATATTTATAATCAATGGTATTATGTATATTTCAAGTACTTTAGAATTTAAATGTATTATTTATCGTATTCAAAGAGCATCGCCCGTTAATTATTATTAATAAATAAATAAATAACTTTTTCTATCAGCAAACATTCTAATGTCGGAAATTGGAACATTGTTTGTCATTCCATTTTCACATTATCAAAATGTTGATTAAAGACAGAAACAAAACCACACATTTCACATCACTATAAAATCAATTTAGTCATTGCTTAGTTCAGAATCTAAAATAAAAAATTAACAAAAGAGGTTTTATGTTAAGGTAATATAATCATATTTTATTATTTAATAATTCAATTTAAAATAATACAATTAATTTTTTTATTGGTCTTCAAATTATAAATGTCTGCTTCGATTACTAAAGCTATTAACATTACACTTGTTTATTAAAACATAACTTAAAATCAATGAAAAAGCACAAAAAAAAATACAGTTTTCAATCAAACGATTTAATTTTTAAAATATTAATTTATTTTAATATATTAGTTATATTTCTACTATGAGATTTAAAATCGTTTATTCAAGGTTATTGTATAGGTGAAATGCGTCTGAATCATAGTTACGTTTAGTCAGGAGTGGTGTATAATCCACGACAATATACTCGTGGGGACTCTGTGTAACCTAAAAATAATTTTATTTATTTTTAAATGAGTGTAATAATTAAATGTATATGTTAAATGTTTATGATTTATGTCATTACCAACCAATACATTTTTACAATTTAACTTACTAGATATTTGACTAAACTCTTCCTCTATTCAAAAAAAAAATGATAAATAAGTACCTATGGCTATATTACAATTTGTTATGTTTATAGTATATTAATTTAAAAATTACTTGTCATTGAGATAGGAATATTAAATTCTGTTTAAATAATATACAATCAATATTAATGTAATGTAATACCAACTTAACAAGTAAAATACGTAATACACTCAACATTTCAAAATTGTTTGAAAATATTTTTTTTACATATTTTCAACTAAAAAACTTGAACAACTTTGTAATCGTCACGCCGAGTGTTTAAAAATTCCGTGTGTCACCTGCCACCACCACTACACCACACGAGCGACTTTTGACAATCACGACGAACAGAACTGCCTTATTCGCGTCTAATTGGCTCCAAGAAGAGGAATCACTTCAAGTTAGCGAAAAGGAAAGAGTTATTTCTTACGCTGACACATACATCAGATTACTTGTTTATATTATTTAACATTAAGATACTGAACCAGGAGTGTGTTTTCCAGTTGCCCAGGACCGCTTAATTAGGATTACGTCATAAGTATTCTGGTACGAAGGGTGAAACCCATGCAATCATGAATGATCGTGATAATGTACAACGTACTGCGGCCAGACGCTTTCATTTGATTGTATGCCCAAGATTTAAGATGGTATAGTTTCTCGACAACCTATGATCAAGTCGTTTTAAGGTGGCAACCAAATTAAAGGACCAGAACAGCGCTAGCAAAATTATATGTACCGATGTATAGAAGCAGGATTTACAGTGTGACAGATTTGAGCTTACCGCTACTTTTTTATACAAACGGTAGTGGTGAGTTTCCCTGAAGTATTTAATAGTGATTTTGGTTGACAATGTATCATGATTCGTTGAGCCTATTGCTCTATGCACGATCTAGAAGAGATATCTTCCATACATCGTGGTTTTATGGTTGGCCAACCATACTCTTAAATCGTGGATACGGCACTACTGCCGATAACCACGCAGGGCGTTGACCAAAAAATTGATACCGCCATAGTGTCATACGTTAATGCAGTCATCGATGTCAGCCGCCAGTTTGACACAATTGGTCACAACGTGACCCAGTTCCGCTATAATTGAAACACATTGCCGACGATGTCGCCAGCTGACCATTAACTCTGTACACGTAAATATTTTGTTTTGATTTTCGTAAACATCGTGTAAAACCCGAGTAATTTCTTGAATATTTAGTCTAAGACACTGTAACCCTCACCAAACACAAGTCACTCACAATACAACAGTTAAACGATCACATTTGTAATAAAATTGACTAAATTATCATTACGCTATTATTGTTTGAATGTTACAACAGCTTACGAAGACCGAGTTAATTTTGAGTAGATTTCGCCAGGGATTTTTCAGTTTTTAAAATGGGTACAGTAAATTGCACTTTCCGTTCTATGATATTAACGATATCAATCGACTTTAAGTATAGGTCATTTTTTAGTAAGCTTTTTGGGTGAAATAGTGTTGAATACATGAAAATGATGTCTCAAAATTATGCTGATGTATAACTTATAATTGTATTACTGTATAATGATTTTTATTTTTTAATTGTATAATTATTATCTACAGCATATTAAATTAATCTACCAACAAATATTGAACCCAACATATTAACCAATTTATTCATTTAAAAAAAAACCAAGAAAAAAAAATTTTTGGAGGACAATGATAGTCGAGTCCTCTTGGTGTCCTCTTAGTTATGCTAAATGACTATCATAAAAATAATATTTATACTGGGTGCAATTTACTACATAAAAAACTGTACCTGAAAAATACCGGACTCATGTCACGATAAAATATAAAAACAACGAATTTTTAAAACAGTCAAATTATATTTATCATTTATTTCGGACTTAAGTTAACTTTGTGACAGTCGTGTACGGTGTACTGTTCTCTATTAAAAATGTAGTAAACAAAAAAAACATATCTTTGCACGGGTGACGCTGGGTGAGGCAACTATGAAATAAATTCGTATTCAAATAAGTTTCTAAAAAAAAGAACTTAAGGTATATATAAATAACTAATAAAGAATATGAATTTAAAAAATTTACTTTTTGAGGTACTCGAATCATTATTCCCTGTTTAAATATTTTTAAATAAATATAAATATAATGTAATACAAACTTGAAAAATATAATGGGTGCTTAATTAGTAAGAACCTTATTATTTCAAAATATTTTTTTCTCATTGTTTCAAGTAAAAAATTTAAATAATGATAAAGATAAAAATATTTTAAAATATTTATATTTTAAATTTTTAAATGTTGATTTTATCTACCATAAACTGTGTGAAACTGTTTATTTTTTTATAAACATTAATATTTATGAATTAGGGTTTTTCAAAAGAACCGTCTGGTATAGTTAGGTGAAAGTACATTAAGTGCAGAGAATAAATTATCCTTGATGGCTCGATAATTTTACTATAATAAAATACCATTTTCGTAACATAAGTAACACACGAAAATCAATAGAAGTAAATAATTTGTCCAAATTTTTAAGTGACATTGTTGGATAATGACATTATCCAATTTTTCATAGCCACCAAACTTCAAACTAAGATTCAAATTCATTTAGAAAAATTTAAATACGTAGATGAAAACATTATTTACAATTAAATAAATCACTTTTTAGCCAAATGGTTCTTTTTGTCATAAAATATAAAAACGCTACTAATTTTAAAAACAATAACTGATCGGCATTCTAATTTATTATTGATTTCAGACTTCAGTTAACCTGGTGACAGTCGTGTACGGTGTACTATTCTCTATTGCATATTCATTTTAAAGAAGACATCTTCATACCTGTAACGTTTTGTGAGGAAACTATGAAACAACTCCTTATTTAAATTAGTTTCAAACAAAAGAACTATAGGTATATATGAATGACTAACAACAAATATTAACCCAAAAATATACCTGTTGAGCTTGTACTCGGATCATTAACTCCTGTTTAAATATTATTTAATAAATATCAATAAAATGTAATACAAACTCGGCAAGTATATTTGGTGGAGGAAGGGGTGGGTTTAATGGTAAGATGTGTATTTGTCCTTGTGTGATTTTAAATTGGTAATTAACAATTATACATTATTGAAATATATTTATATTTAGATGAATGCAACGATATTCATGAAGGTGGTGTGTGTGTACTTAATATATGAATGGAAATGGAATAAATTGTTGTGTGAATAATAATTATTAATATTAGCCCGAAGGGTCCCAGTCACTATATCAACTACTTTATCACTAAATGCTGAATGTATCACATCATCAGAACGAATTCCAACCTGCCGTATCATTAACTGAATTACTTATCACAATCATTTTTAGTCAATATCCAACATTATCAAATTCATCAAAACCGCAAAACGTTAAAACAAGATTTAAATTCATTTAGAAAAATTAGAATAAATAGACAATACAATTAAGCATACTTAATTAAATTACTTATTAAAGATAAAAAAGCTACGAATTTTAAAACACAACAACCGATCGGCATTTTTATTTTTTTTATTCATTTCAGACTTCAGTGAACTTTGTGATAGTCGTGTATAGTGTAGTATTCTTTATTGAGTTGAATTTAGTTTAGTATTGATGTTAATATTGATTTTTTTTTACTTGTGGTTAAATTACAGAAACTCATTATAATTGAGTTTGGCTGTACGGAATAATTGTTTCACATACAACTTGAGAAATTCAATAAATGTCCTAATTCAATAGATATAATATTAGTATTGACTAACTTGATTTTTAAGCACATAAACATTTATGATAAATTATGAATTATTTTAATTTTTATATACAATGCCATTAATAGATAACTTACCGTACAATTCATAGACTTTATCCATATCTTTTTAAAGAAAACAAAATTGCATGAATAATAATTTATGAACAACATAAATTATAATATTGTTTGGTGCATAGGTGATGGGCGTATAGATATTGTAATACCCAGATGTTTCTAATAATTTATTAAAATGTATATCAATACTAAAAAAAAGTGTTGTGTATCATCTTAGGCTAAAAGGCTTGGGATATCATATACCTCTTGCATTCAGTGTTTCCATAAATGGTAACACATGATGCATGGAAATGTTATTAAAATATAATGTCATTAATTCAAAATGTATGTAGTTATTGTCTTACCGATATTAAATTTATTTATGTAATTAATTACTAATTCTAGAATCAAAGAACAAATTCAACATATGCATTATGAATTTTAATATTTATTTAACGTTACAAACTAAGAATTACAGTATTGGGATGATACCTCTACTTATAAATTTTGATTATTGGTTTTCATTAAAGGTAAAATATTCCGAATACTTATTTGTTTCGGGCATGTGTATAGTGCAGGTATGATAATTGATAGACAGCGTAATTTATGTTTTTTAAAAATTGTTATTTATTAATTTTCGTTTTTACATTATACAGTTTCGCAATGGCTTAATGATATAATTATGAGAGTTTGAATTTAGAATTTTGAAAAAATTTGTAGAAGTGACGAAAACTTGCAAATTATTTTCAGTTAGAAATTCACAAAAATTTTCTTTTTATATCTGAGATTTTAAAATTTAATTAGAGATTCCTTATACATTTCATTTTATTAATCAAATGAAAAATTGCACATGAAAGTTAAATTACATTTTTACGAACATTTTAAGCTGACATTTTTACAACATTTCATACAGTGAATATATTAACTCGATTTCTCATGTAGCGATTTTCTTATTTTGTTGCAATTAATAAACGAATAGCTAGCGAATAATAAATACTTGAAATATATATCACATGTTTATTTTATATATTGATTGTCAATGATAGAATTTGTTTTTTTTTTTTGTCAAAAAGCTCGAAAATTTAATACAATGTTCCTGATATATTGTTATAATATCAGCTTAAAAATTCTGTAATAGTCGAGCTGTCATAGTTGTATACTAATAGCTAATAAAAAAAAAAAAAAATCAGCTTAAAAATATAAAAAATACATAGTTACGGGGTTGTTGATAAGCATTTAAAGTTCAAATGGTGACAAAGGTGCGGCAATTTGAAACATATTTCTCATGAGTCTAAAGTCATGAGCCTGAGACATAAGATTGGACCAAAACTAGAAGGTCGGAATGCCGTGGAATTTGTTTTATACATTAATAATAACAGTAATAATAGATTGGAACACAATGGAATAGTAATATAAGGCAGTAGGTAATAAATACAAAAATCTTATTTCAGGAAAAATATGAGTAAGGTATTTATTTGTGGTTATATTTATTTGATGCCGAGAAAGCCAACCTGTCGTAAAACTCTGTCAGAAAGAAAAAAAGTAACATAGAGAAAAATAAATATATAAACACTCATATAATTATGGGACCACGAGATTTAATAAGAACCACTTAACTCGTGTGGGGTGGACATCATCCCGAAACGGAATGGTTGTATAAAAGTTGAGGTGGTTCCGGCGGATGAAATAATAAAAATTATATTAAATATATATATAAGGGTACCGGCCACGGTGAGAAATAAAATTTATAAAAACCTCTACCAAAAAAAATGCTTGTTGAGTGCTTCCCCTAAGGGCAAAAGCGGCTTACTCGCCGTTCATTGTCTTGATGTTAGTCGGAAAAAAAACAAAAGTGACCGGGAGTCGCTCTGTCTGCCGATATTATGCCGTTTTCGCTGACGTGGTTTTTATATTATGATAATAATTTATGATTGGTCGATTCTTTACAGCTTAGTCACGGATATGGTGCCACTGGTGCAATTAGGGGGCTGTGCAGTCATCGATCGATGGAGACCTGATGCCCGCGGGATAATTTGACTTATCGCGTGTCGCAATGGAAATGTACCTATACTTATACCTTATATTACCTATATAGTACATAAATATAATATATATATTGTGCGTGTGGTGTTACTATTGCGTCGGACGTCATAAAATTAATCAAATTATAAATGTACAAATTATTTTATAGTTAAATATTTCTAAAATGTTCAACTCGTAACATCTACAAAAAAAATAATATAAGATGACAGACCATCTTCGCTTAGAATCGTTTTTCTTATAATTTTATACCATTGAATTAAAATTTAACACCATCCAATTCATTAAAGTGATCAACTTAAACCTATGAAATAATTTTGAAACTTTGATAGTTATTTGCAATTTTTGAGCTATTTAGAGCGACTCATCATTTGTTTTTTTTTATAAATGTAGTTATCTCATAAACAAATCCTCCGTTTGACATCGTTTAGTTTAAGAGCGCAAAGTACGAGGTGATCGACACAAAATAACTTACCATCGTACTTGGGGTGTAATGGATCTGTCGATTCTAAAATATATACGAGCATATCAGAAAAATTAGTCATTTACATTATCACTGCCCATGTGATTCAAGCTTGAAATTAACAGTAATTAATTGGAATAAATCATTGATCATACACAGTGGATGGAGCTACTTGAATCATTTGCTGTATCCAACTTAAACTTGCACTTATTAGTTATTTTATAGTGATTGTTGGAGTGAGTGATGGGGAGTTAAGTTGGACACAGCCCGGTTAGCAAGTAATACACATGTATGATGTATCTCCATCCATTGTTTAATATAATCTATGAAATAAATGGCACAGAAAAACTGTTTTGTTACAGTAAAATCTTAAAAATATTTCGACTTTTTTGGGCTACTTTTAGCCATGAAAAATATATTAAATATTTCTAGATATTTAATATCATATTAAAAATCTTACCACTAGCAATTATTTGGTAATTTATCTATCATCTAATTATTTATATTTTATTAGCCACTTACGAGTCAATGCTTTTATAATAACATTGAGATGAACTGCAACTAAAAACAAAACAAAAAGTTAATCATATTAAATTAAAATTTTTTTTTGAGTGTGAAATATGAATGCACAAATAGTGTGTTAGGTTAATCCAGATTCGTATCTATTTCATTAAAATAAATTATTATAAATTAACTTCTAAGTATGTCATCGGCTATTAGTATACTTAATAGAGTTTCCTACCCGTACATGCTTTTAATCAATATGTTATTAATTTCTTAACCTTTAATTACGTTCAATTTTCATTTTCATATTTACAATGCAATTCAGTATGTATCAATTAATATTGTTGTATCTTTATTTATTTCTTAAATTGTTCTCAGAAAGCTTGAGCTATAATGATTTTACTTTTACTATTAGGACAAAAAACAATTAAACAAACAATAATTTGGTCTAATTAACTGAACATCTTAGTTAATTTTTTAGTTGATGTTATTTGTTTTCCTACAAAATCCAATTTGTAGGTGTAACTGTAAACACATTTTGTATAATTGGTATTCATTTAATGTTTATTAAACTCAAATGCTGGTGAATATAATAATTATGGTTTACCAGACGACTAGTTGACATTAATAATTAACATATTATTAATGGAATTTATCGAAGTAACTACATACGTAATTGTTCTGACTGAGTATTGAAACCAGCCTCACGGAAAGCAACTGCAAAGTTAATTTAAACATTGTTTAATCAATATTCAAAATATTTTAAATATAGCATTTTCAATCTACATATGACTAGATAGATTAAAAATACTGGAATCTTCATTAAATACCGATAATAACAGTATAATATAGTAGCTCCATAATTTAGCATGACCAAACATTTCATATTTTGATTAAAAACTTAAAACTATTGTATCGTTTGCCACGCAGTGTGCATTTTACTGTATTTAGAAAATTCAGTGTTAAACTAAAGTAATCAGAAGTAAGGAGCAGAAAGTGGCTTTATTCGGAATAAATCAAACAAAAGATTTGATTGGTTTTTTGTTGTATATTAGGGTCCTGACCATTCTCCTAAAAGTTCCCAGAGATAATGAATATTCTAAAATTTTAAGGGTGGTTTTAAGTGGTGGAAATTGCTCAAAAATCAGTTTTTCACAAATATCTCTTAAAGTATAAACTATTGATTAACTATTATATTACGTATATACCAAAGTAAAGTTGAGTAAATCATCTATTTATATTACGTATATATCAAAGTAAAGTGAGTAAATTATCTATAAAAAACTATCTAAAATTTTTAAGCCTGCAGTCAAAAGGTTCTGAAGAAAAAAATAGTATTCATAAAAATGTTTTACTAGAGATATTCAGGAAAAACATTGTTGTACGGTGTAAGCTAACACACTAACTTTTATTGTATTGCATATTAAGGTAAATCTCATTATACTTATATCATTATTATTAGATAGTTGGGCTTGAGAATGAACCTCGTTAGTTCAGCCACCGACATACCGGTGAATAGTTATTACTTTATTAGTTAGTGGGTTTTTCCAGTCAGTCATTAAATGACCGTCGATCGTACTATTTACTCTAGTATCGTTGACGGATATCTGCATATAATCTTCCGTAATTGGCTATTCCGTAACAACTTATTATGGACAATCGTCGTCAGTCATTGCCGTCCAATGTCCAGCATATTCGATATGTGTCTCTGCCGTCTCACCGAGAACCGCTATCAATAATAAATCAGTCTCCGTTGCAAAGTCGCAACGACGCCATCCTGTGCGTCAAGTTTCCGTTGCCCGTTGGCAAACTTGCAAGTTGAGTGCACAGCTTCGTGGTGTTGTACTGCTGTGACCATAAAAAAAAGAACGCCGTTTTTCCTTCACTCTACACCTTCTGTTCGCGTCGTGTGTCCGTTGGAGCAAATTATTGCCCGTTCCAAGTATCGGGTGCTACAAAACGTACGTGGTGGGGACCGGGGCTGTTAATTACCTGTTGTGGCTGCCACACGTAAATCCACCCAGAGCCGTTGGCATGGAGCGTTGAGTTGGCAGTACTGTCGGTCACCGTGATATAAGAAGCCGCCGAGGAGATCGCGGGTATCATTGTTATTATGGTAGATACGCGGGCGGGTACGGCTTTAGTTTCCTCTGCGGATCTCCAACGTTTTACTATGCTTGGGTTTTCCCGTATGGAGGTCTTACCGGATGTTGTTTCGCCTCCAACGTAGGCACACTTGTTTTTCCTACGGAGGTAGGAGAGGACGGTGAAATAAAAAATAAACAACAACGTAAGGAGTGTACGTGTGTGTAGTATAAACCTACGTTTATTGCGCTAAGAAGGATTTAGCGATTCTTGGCGATAACGGTGGTCACGAGGTTTAGTGAGGGGAATCAATAGCGGTAGTTTTTGGCGGGTCGTTCGAGCGTGTAGACGTGCGCGCAGAATTGTCAAAAACATACTGGGCAGGGCCGCAGGGGAGCTGCCGCCGTCAGAGGCGGAGATCCGTTGTGCCACTAAACCAGTTGACCAACCGTCTTACACGTTCGCCAACTCCGTAGAGGAATTATGTGGTGGTGGTTCACCACATTATGTACTGATAAGTGATAAGTGATAACCAACATTGTTATTATCATGTGTTTATGATCTGTATTACTTAATATTTTATTGTATCGCGTATGTTAGATATGTATTTTGTTAGTGGTCACCCGTTCTAATATTTTGTTTGACGCTTCGTCATAACATATAATTATATATTGTGTTGTATTACGTAATATTACGTCAGGGCCTTCTAGCCCGTTATTTTGTAAACATTTCGAGGTTGTTATTTTATGATTAACACAATCTGGTGTCCAATCCTCCTCTACCTGACTTGCGGCGCCTAGCGCTTGGTTGTCTAGAGTCATGTTACACGACTCTTGTATTATTATTGTGAGTGTAGCGCGAATCGGCGAATCGAGTCCTCTGGGTCGGCAGTAAGGGACCGTCATCCCAGTCACAATCATATTTATTATTTTTTTATTCCCGTTTAAAATTATAATCATGTTATCATATTATCGGTTTGGTTCGAGGAGACGTAATAGCGTTGTAATAATATTTAGAAGTAGTGTGTTGTTTGCATGCGTGACAACGTATTATTAGTTTCGATTGTTTTTTCGTTTCATCAATTTTGTTAAAATGGCACATATATGTATTATTTGTGAGAAACAATGGATTGATGAAGGTATAGTGTGTAGGTTGGTCGGGGACTTAAAACGTTGATTAATGCAAGTATTCAAAATGAATGTATCTTCAATCAAAGTTCATGTGAATTGCTGGGCGTTGAGTATTAATGCATTGAAAAGAAAACCTAAAAGTAAGGATGACTATGCAAAAACAAATAGGTCATACATTTTGCGATATTAAATTTTCGCTCGCAGATCGAGTACTTCCACTTTTAAGCGTGAACAGTAATGATGAAGTTCGCAACAAGGCAGTACCGATCGATCCGTTGTTATTGTTTCAAAGGATTTGGGTTATGAAAAGATCAAACGAGGAGCTCCAAAATTTTTTAGTTTATGAGTAGGCTTCTTTTCCAGAATCACTCTTAGATGAAAAAGAAATATGGAAAACAATGAAATCAGCATTGTAGGACAGTTTCAAATCACTCAAGCCAGATTAAGAGCAAGATATACATTTGGAAAATAGCACATAGGTGATTGATAGACGATTTTGGTTACATTGCTTGGCATGGCTTCAATCTGAAACTTTTGAAGTTATATGTACATTTTAATTATGAGAGTAAACACTTTTGATTGAAATTTTTCATAGTTTTTGATGGCTATAGTAATAAGAACAATAGAGTGGACTCGCCGAGCAACGAAAACTTCATCTTCTGATATTAATTTCGAAGACACGATGATTTGCACAGTAAGCCAAGAGAACTTGCTTTCTAATAGAAATAATAAAATCAGGCTGATTTCGATGCTGTCTGCCAAATTTCGATTGAATAATTTTATCGTCAAACAAGCTACAGATGATGTTGATTTTATAATTATTCAAACAGTGATAAATTATGCTGTGAATAATATCACTATTTTATTTGGGAAAGACTTGAATTTCTTTGTGATTTTAACTGCTTGTGCAATAGTGTCAGAAGACATTTTTTTAATCAAACCAGGTAAAAAATGTTGATAAGAAACTATATTCATCTCAAAGCTTCGATCAACGTCATCCCAGTCGTGATCAAATTTTATTCCTCCATGCTTTCTCGGAGTGTGATCCGACATTTGCTCTTTCCCAAAAGGCAAATCATCAGCCTTGAAACTAATTCCAAAACCAGAAGACCTAAGACTTGCAACTCTGGTATTTAATTCCCAAAATGTTTTGATTGAAAATGTAATCAAGTTCATGTTTGGTATTTATGGACCACCCATCAACGAAACCATTCTTAATGAGTGTAGATACTCAAATTTTATTAAATCTGTGATTAAAAATAAACCAGTAAAATTGAATCTACTTCTACCCAATGCTGATGCTGATGAGATTCACCTGTAATGTGTTAACTGTTAACTACTATGTTCAGAAATGATTGGGTAATGGTTTAAATCCCACAGATTGGGGGTGCATTAGGAAGGTATCTTGATGCCTAAGAAAAGGTTGTAGCTCTCTACTAGTTATTCTTATAAATACGATTTTCAGCGAGTGCGTGAAAGGTTTTGGATCACTATATGTGGCTGTCGAAAACAAGGACTGGACTGCTCAGTAGTTTGCGCTAGCTGTCACAGTCAATCATGCAACAATAAAATGCATCCCCATTTGAAGGTACAGTCAAAGAAAATGATAACTCTAATAATACTTCATTAACTCTATCGATTTCAAGGAGCAGGTTATTGGAGAAATTAAAACTCAGGAAAATGTCTACGAAAGCGACGAAAATGAGATGGATGAAAAAGATATCTAGCTCAAAATGTATTGGCTAATTTTTTATATTTACTACTAGGGATACCGCAAAATAAAACTCCTATTACTCAACCTCCGCAAGAGGTGTGGAATAGAGTAAAAAAAAATAAAAAAAATAAAGATTACATTTCCGTTAAAAATAAATTGAAACTCCTCGACTAAATAATAATTGATTGTATATTAATTAGTATATAAAAGGATTTTAGTTATACAGTTACATTTTAGGAGATATTTGTAAAAAACTGATTTTCAATCAATTAAACCTTTAAAACCACCCTTAAGATTTTAGCATATGCGTTATCACTGGGGACTTTTGGGGGAATAATTATGACATTAAAATGTAGCAAAAAAACATTAAAAACCTTTTTTATT
This sequence comes from Myzus persicae, assembly GCF_001856785.1. Classification (NCBI taxonomy): domain Eukaryota; kingdom Metazoa; phylum Arthropoda; class Insecta; order Hemiptera; family Aphididae; genus Myzus; species Myzus persicae. Next base: position 5,007 of record NW_019104077.1, on the reverse strand, counting down.
TGATGAATTCCAAATAGAAACCCTAACTGCTGTGGACTTTAAGGAATACAACAAATATTCATCACACCTGTCCAAATTACGAAGGTATTTTTATGTATAAATTTTGATTTTACAATACCGCTTTTGGATAGGTAGCAAACTTACCTAAACACAGTCTATATCCCTCGTCTATAAAAATATAAAAGATTAACCAGTATAATGTATATATTTAAATAAGGTTTTTACCTCGATAGGTACTAGAAACGATATTATATTATATTGAGTCCACATTAAGATAAAACAGTTTTATTAAGCAAATGTTACAACATATTGTTTATATTAACTTTTTATAGTCCTATTATTATCTATAGTTATCACCTAAACTGGCCTCTCCGTAATTTATTAGGTATAATATTAGGTTTATGTGACGAAACGGAATAATATAATTCACTAGTGACTTAAAGTGTTCTTAATATTAAAATGTAAGCCGTTTTAAGCCCCAAAACTATGAAAATGTAAGTGCCATTGTTGGAGGAAATAAAAATTAATAAATACTATGGATTCTGCTCTTTACAAAAGCATATAAAATAATATTAATAAGAACAAAGGTGTAAAGCCTTATAAAAACAATACATATACTATTTTTATAAGTGATATCTAACAAATTAAACAATTTAAAAAATATATTAATTTTAAATGCTCACTATTAACTACAAAACAAAATGCAAAAATAAACATTATTATTATTATTTTTTTTTTTTGGATTAAGGCTTCAACTATTACGGCCATTAGCCTGGTACTGTGGGTGTGTAGGGGGGGGGCATGGTTGGTTGGAACACGTCTGTATGTGGCAAGGATGTGTTGCTAAAAACCCGGATGGTCACCCATCCGAGTGCTAGCAACGACAGTCGGTCAGTACGCTCAGGGCGTTGCCGCAGATTGAGCGTACGACTGCGCCTCACCAAGCCACAAACATTCTTTGTTTATATTTAAACCACATATTTGAGAAACGACGTAAGTCACAAAAAAACATATTTCGATATTGAGTGTAATGTGTAATCAAATGATAAACGGATCGATCATGTGTGAACATTTGCAAAAAAAATATTTAATTTAATTTTACCACTGTAAATAATCAATATGAAAGAGAAATAACCATGTATCACCGGTAGCGTAAAAATCGTTTTTCCTTGTTTCCTCCGAATTTATTTTATTGGCTTATGTCCTTATCTAAAATAGGTGGTCCATTAATTTTCGTGACAAAATATGTATGGGATAAATTCTGTAAGTTTGTACAATATATTCTACATTGCTATGTTTGTTTTGTAAACAGTACTTACGCACACAATCGCCTAAAAAAAATTAATAATAAATTAAGATCTTATTCTCTCAGCACCACATAGGTAATATTCTAAAGATAGTTCATTATAAATACATAAAAATATTTAATGTTTAAGTGTCTAAGTAAAAATTTTACACAATATTAGTAGGTATATTATTTATCTAATCAAATTTTCTGTTATTGACATAATAGTACCTACATAATACATATTTATTATAATATTAGTAATATATTATTATTTATAACTGGAATATTTCAAAATAATATATTTTTTATTTGGGTATGCAAGATGTTCTCTAGATTGTAATAGATTCTACTACCTACTACCTACATGTTTATTTGATAAAACATAATTTATTTTAGGTAGGTTTAAAGAAAACAACTATACTTACATGATTGAAATAAACATAAAGTAAAACCTAGTACTAAAAGAAATCCTAAGATATTAAATCTAGCCATATTTGGACTTAAAATAAAAGAAAGAACGATCTAGAACAAGTACTCAGTATAAAAAGTTGAAAATTGTGGATAACATGTCTTTAAATGCATTTCTTAAGCTAAAATTATTTGAAAGTATGTGTATTGAAAAAACAGTTGTGTTATCTAGATGTATTGCTTGAATAAATAACAACTTATTTTATACTTAGAAATCCACAGTACAATGCTCAAAGTAAACGTACAAAATTAAGTTTTAGTTTCTGAATAAAATTGTATTGAACATGCTTGAGTACATTTGGTAGGCAGCTCTGCTGTAATAATATTTAAGATAATTATAATAAATTATTATCTAATTCGTATTGGTCAGAGATTGCAAACCTTTTGAACACTGCGTGCCCAAAATTAGTAATAACCTTTTTTTTAGAGCGTGCCGTAAAAAAAAAAAATTAAAAATATTATATTTTGTTATACTATAATTTGATTGTATAATTAATGTATTAGTATAAAAAGGTTAGTTTAGGTTATAATAGGTCCTATAATATTATATATTATATAATATATAATAGTAAAAATTTTCGAGTGCCCGCAAAATCTTTTCATGTGCCACCTCGGGCACGAGTTCCATGGATTTGCAATCCTTGGTATATGTAATCTAAAAAGCTATATTTTACCTCAGAAATAAGCAAAACAAATTATTTCAAATGTCAGTTACGATGATTATCCTAAATAATAGACTACCTGGGAAGACTATCCGGGAGAGTGAAAGAAGATGTTTGGTGTTTATTGACTGGAAAGATTGTAATACAATTTTATTTGAGGCAACAGTCGATTCCCTGGTTTGGATGCCAAAAGTTAACGTACGACAAATCACTTACAGAGAAGAGTTTAATAAGATGTGGGAACGGGGAGCGTGTCTTAAACTATGAAGTTAGTTTTAGGAATATTTTTTTAGTTTTTTGTGGGTAGACAAGGAGCACATTGAGCTGGATATCTTAAGTGATTATTATGTTGACAATGGGAGTTATTTTATTTTTACTCCCTAAAATTTCAGAACTCTTCTATAGTTGACATTACCGTATTTGGCGTATTTGACAAAAATATTGTTATTTTATTATGATGAGGTTCCACGTGGGTTAATCGAATTTTGGTTAGGTACTTAGTCTGACCATATTTTTCGTTTGGTGAAAAAGCTTAAATAAACAGCTAATAAGTAATAATTGATAACTTTACTTCTTTATTTTTATTAATATTTGTCAAAATTCTTTCAATTTTTAGATTTTGAATGGAGCGATGATTGTATTGATTTTACTCAATGATGAGAGTGTTATTTCTTTGTGTCTATCATAACCGTATGGTAAAGTAAAACTGCTTCAATTTTCTTTGACATCTTTCTGGTATTAATGCTAATCCAGTTGGTAATTTAAGGGGTCAAATGTATAAAATCCTGGTTTAACGTTCCCTTATTTTAGTTATGAATGCCAATAAAAGAATATTTCGAAGAGTGAAATATCCTCTTTACTTAAGACATTGTCATTTACAATTTACAACTGATTAGATGAATTCATTTCTACAAACTGGTTAGTGAATAATAATAATAACAATATACTTGCATAGACAACAAACACATTAGTATGGTCTTGCAGTGAGATGTTCAAATTAAATGTTTTACAATCATTTATAATATGTTGTAATATAGATATTTTTATACTAAATATACGCCAAAGCTGGGTCATGCCATAAGGTAAAGGTCAGTATCACAACACCAGAGTGAATATTCAAAATGAATAATGGCTAAAAATCGATTGTAACCAACATTTCCTTTTTGAAGATTTGGAATATCCTTACTCAGGCACATTTACTTGGTCTTGCCAAGAAATATACGTTGAAAATTTCCAATCTTTAGTTGACATAAATTAGACTCTACGCTGTTCAATCAGAACATGTCCGATTATATTATATAGATACTAGATAGTAAATTTTGAATTGATTAAAATGAAAATAATTCTTACATTACGTAAATGTATGCAATCAAATGATTGTGAATACAGTAACTTCTATTACAATAGCCACAAGTAATAAAATAAAATATGTGCTGTTAAAGGCGCGTTGTTTGCGAGTGAAGTGAGTGGCTTCGTTTGGTTAGGTGTTATAAGTATTTTTTCAGTTTTTTAATGATGCTTTTAAACCTAAGTTAGAATTTATGAAACCTACTTTTTCTGAACACGTCACCTTTTTATAACTGGCATTATAATTTACGATAAAAAAATACGACTAATATCTTCTAAATAACTAAATACTATATACTTTATTATTACAAGTGTAACTAACATCATTTGCTTTAAAAAATACCGAGTAATGATGTTATATTAAGCTACAGAAGTTGTAAAATATAATTAATATAATACCCACATATTACACACTTTATTGATGGTTTTAGGTAGGTCACAAGTGTAAAAACACATTGTTTTATGAAAACTTAAACTTTTTGTTTCGGTAGAACTCGATTTTTTGATTTCTTGGAATACAATATTATATTATCAGACTGCCATGTTATTGTTTAGTCATCATATTGACGCGTAAAGACATCTTTCAAATGCAAATTTTCTAACATTATACTGAAATTCTGATTAAATTCTTTATCATAATTTGTTATATTTAGTACAGGAAAATTATCTAAGTCTAACCTTTTTAGGATATTTCTATCTGAACTTCCTTTCCTAAATAGTACTACGTTGGTTCTATCTCCCTTTAAAAAAATATAGTAATTAATAAATACTGGATTCAAATTGTTTGCCGTTGATTTTAAAGTTTTTATCCAGCTGTGTTAGACATGCATCCCTCAACAATTCCTTTTACTTAAAAATCCTGTTGATTTTTTTCTTAGCCAACAGTTATATATGACTTTTCATCGGTCTTACTAGATCTTGAAGTGGCTAAGAACTAAAAACATTAAATTACAAATTTCATAAATAGTTTAAACTGTAACAAAAGAATCTAAAAAATATATAACCACAGTTATTTTTTACAGACATTTTAAGTTCATATTTAGATGGAATTACATATAAACGGCAAGAATAACGATTTTGGTTATTTTGTTGTAATTTAAAAATATTAATCGTGGCCACAAGAAACTTTAAAAGTATATTATTATATTTTATACGTAAAATGACATTTTCAGATCATTGAATTCGAATACAATGCATCCATTACAGTGACTCAGTAGATGCCTAATGTATAATAGCGACCCA